>NC_058134.1:152386866-152421170 GCF_016433145.1 Gracilinanus agilis
ACACACACACACACACACACACACACACACACACACACACACACACACAGAAAGAGAGGATGAGAATTTCCGCATAAATGTCAACTATTATTATCATTGCGTGCATTGAAATGGTGAGAGGAGAAGCAAAAGACAGACAAGACAATTCAGAAGCTTGTCCAGCACAAAGTGACACCCATGGGCTCAAATTTACCACAGAAGAACCAATCCCAGATGACCTCAATCATCCAGCACATTGTTTTTACTAATATAAGATACCCTGTAAATGTGTTCTCAAAAGAGCAATAGAGTTAGTAATTGAATGTGATCCTCACCTAGTTATCAGTAAAGCCCGTGTTAAATGTATTGATTTGTATAGAGTGAAGTTGTACATTATTTAATGTCTTGTCAATAAAAAGGACCCTTTTCCTGATAGATTTTTTTCCCTGTCAAGTTATTTCAAGCCGATGTGTGTGAACATGGGCTTAAGTCTGTTTCTAAAAGTCTTAGGGCAGAGATATCAAATGTGCAGCTGCAAAACTCCCCAGTGCAGCCAGAACCACGTGAAAATATAATTGGGGGGCAAGCTGGGTAGCTCAGTGGATTGAGAGCCAGGCCTAGAGACAAGAGATCCTGGGTTCAATTGTGGCCTCAGACACTTTCTAGCTGGGTGACCCTGAGCAAGTCACTTTACCCCCATTGATAGCCCTTACCACTCTTCTGCCTTAGAACCAATATCTGATATTGGTTCTAAGGCTGAAGGTAAGGGCTTTTTGTTTTGTTTTGTTTTGAAAAAAAGTAATTGGGTACTTCCTAGCTGTGCGACCCTGGGCTTGCCAGCCAGATGCAGCCCATCTATCTGGCTGGACAACATTATTCCTAATCTGACAAATACAATGAGTAGGATACAACATAATGAAACTTCGAAAGAGTTGCCTTAGAAATAGACTGACAGATGAACATTTCCTTTCCTTTGGCCCCTTCTTTAAAAAGTTTGCCCATCACTGCTAGCCCACACTGCTCTTCTGCCTTGGAATTGATAAAGTATTAATTCCAAGACAGAAGATAAGGGTATTTTTTTTATTGTAATTGGGAAATAGTTAACAAAATAAATAAGAATACAGGGGGACTTAAATAATGTTGCTGTGTGGTTTTCTAAGTCAGCATGCAACACAAAGGGATCCTTATGTATGGTATAGTGCCCTTCCCCCATTTCTATTTGAATCCCAAAACAAAGATTTCATGTTATTTCTTGGTTTGTTTAGTGCAGTGGTTCCCAAACTTTTTTGGCCTACCACCCCCTTTCCAGAAAAACTATTACTTAGCCCCCTGGAAATTAATTTTTTTAATTTTAATAGTAACTAATAGGAAAGATAAATGCACCTGTGGCCATCACCGCTCCCCTGGATCGCTGCAGCACCCACCAGGGGGTGGTAGCGCCCACTTTGGGAATCACAGGTTTAGTGTAAGGGGGGTTTTGTTTTGTTTCAGCAAATTGGTCGTTTCTACAAAAGTAATCAGTCCTGGTTTTGCTTTGTGCAAAACAAGAGTTTTAATAAAGACTTGAGCTTAATTTCCCTCTCCATGCCAATGACTGAGAGTAGATTGATGTGAAGGACCGCTCGAGTCTAGAGCACAATTTCCACAGATGTAAGGACTAATTTCATTGTTACTGATGCAGAAAGATCTATTTCCCATAAGTTTGCAAACAGATTTGGAGAGAGCTGCTAACTACTGGTCGGTTAGGAAAGGAAGCTTTGGGGCATTTTGGATTAACACTTGCAGCATGGTGGGATCCTCAGAGCACTGAGCTGTGAATCAAAAGCTCTGAATTCTCTCACTGATATGGGACAAGTCTCTCCGCATCTCTACACCTGTCTCCTCATCTGTAAAATGGAGATAATAGTATGTGTCCTGCCTGTTTCACAAGGTTGCTGTGTGGAGCAAATGAAACGGAAATGTCTCCGCGTTTATATAAAGCATATTACAAATGTAAGACAATAATAATAGTATCGTGCGATTAGTTGATCAGATAAGTAATTGTATAATACAAGTAAATAAGCAATAGGAGGTATGTAATTATCATAGCTACAATTGAGGTTTACAAAGCATTTTGAATACCTTATCTCTTATTAGAGCAGAAGGAGCCTTGGTGCTAATGGCAGAGGGCCTGGGTTCAAATCCAAAGATTTGTTAAGCACCGACTCTGTGCCAGGGACAATGCTGAGCACTTCAAAAATATATCAGTTGACCTCTGATGGGTTTGTACCTTTGGGACTTTGAGTAAGTTACTTACCCTCCATGAGCCTCAGTTTCTTTATCTCTAAAATCAGGAGATTGGACGTTTGATGTCTTTTCTAGGGCTATAATCTCTAAAACCTGTGAGAAAAGTACTACCAGGATTACATTCTCTCTTTTACTGAATAAAACCGTTCAGAAAGATGAAGTGATTGACATATAGTAATCCCATCTAAGTAAGTAGCAGAAGTCTAGGTCTTCTTGACTTCGAGTCCAGCACTCTGTCCATTATACCAGGATATATACTTCTAGATCCTGGTCTAATGCTTATTTTTTGAGCCCTTGAGGGAAAATTCCATTTTCCTTCTTATTTCTTGCTACCCTTCACCTGCCCTTCCATTTTATTCTACTACCTATGCCTTCTTTCACACTTTCAACATCAAAAAAAAGAAGTTACCATTGTTCACTGATTAGGCAAATTTGGTATAAAGGCTATACTGATCTGGTCTGACAGTACACACTTGTCTTAGCTTAGAAAAGCAAACATAGTCATGCCGTGTTGGCCAGCAAAACTATGAGCTTGGGTTTTAGAGGCCTTCACTGGCCCCAAAGAAGCCTCCTTTTCACTGATGGCATTTCTGTTTTCCCTCAGTGCTTGGTTGTAGCTGAGGAACTGGGGTTGGAAGTAGGGCATGAGTTGGTTTTTTAATTAGAATTGATAATAGGAAGGGAAGAGAAAAGAATCATGCACATGATAAAAGGTTCACTTATGGAATGAAACCCCTGATTCCAGAGGAGGTTTCAGAACAAATAAAAATAAGTAACGGATCTCAGTTCTGGATAGATGGAAAATTGTGCAGAACCGAGCATTGTTGTTATGCTGATATTCTGGGGGTTTTGTTGTTGTTGTTGTTGTTGTTTTTCAACAGAGCCATTTCTTCTGGCTCTATGAGAAAAATGGGGGCTTTCCCCCCTTAAATGTCAAAATGAAGTCCCAAGCCTTCACTCCCAGAGCCCCAAAATACTGCAGTAGCCCCCAAGCCTACCTTCCTCTGTCCATTTTCTCTTCTACTCCAGAAGACTAGATGAAGTTATTAGAACAATCTTTCTCATAAAGGTTTTAATTATGTTACACCTCTGCTTGAGAAATTGCAGTGGCCTCTTCCTACCATATAAAATGGCTCACTCTTCCAGTCATTTTTCATTCATTCCATGACCTGGGTCACTACCACCTTACCCATTATTTTTTAAAGTTATTCTAATGGGGAGGGCAGTGAAGCTCCATGAAACTGCCAAAAGTCTATAACACAAAAATGGTGAAGATCTCCTACCCTCTCACCACCCATTCATTCAGCAAAGATCTGAAGAGTTATTTCACGCATAGTCTCTGTCCTAGGGACCATGGGAAGTGGTAAGATCCATCAGTAAGCATCTATTAAGTGTCAACTATGTCATAGGCCTGAGGACACAGACAGAAATGAAATAATCCCTGCTTTTGAGGAGTTTATGGTGTATTAGGAAGAAATAGATACAAGATAATTTGGGGGGGTGCAGACACTTAGCAGCTAGGGCAATATGGAAAGACTAAAAGTAGAAGGTGGTCCTTGAGCTGGTCTTGAAGGAAGCTAGGGACTCCAGAAGATGGAGATGAGGACAGAGTACGTTTCAGACATTCAAGATGAGCAGTAGAGCCACATTCTTTTACTACAATATAAACATCTTACGAAATACAGTAGCATACAATGCCGTAACATGTTAAACCCAGTGGAATTGATTGTTGGCTATGGGAAGGAGGTGGGAGGAGGGGAGGGAAAGAACAGGAATCATGTAACCATGGGAAAATACTCTAAAATTAAATAAATATAATTTTTCAAATCACACACACAAAAATGTATACAATTCTGTAACTAGGAATTTGTACGGGGGGGGGGAATAAAATGGAGAGGATTCTGGCAGTTCTTAGACTTTTCCATAACTAAACTTAACACCGAATAAGCAAAAGTAATTAATTTAAATAGTAGGTAGGCTACCAAGTACATGCATTCACTCTCACCCTCCAATAGCAGCTTCATTCAGTCCTGGATTCTGTCTACCCAGGGCCTTCCACATGTCTTGTCTCCTATTAGATCGAGAGCTCCTCCAGGGAAGCCACTGACTATCTTGTTCTTCTCTTTGTATCTCCAGTATTTGTACACGGATAGCATTTAATAAATGCTCATACTTTCATGTCTGCCTCTCCCTGGCACAGGGCCTTTTGGGCCTCTGCACAAGACTCCTGTGTTTGAATTTGTTTAGAAAAGTTGTTTTGATAAGGAATTCTAAGAAGCATAAAAAGGCTTATATGAACTGATACAGAAAGAAGTTAACAACCAGAAGAACTAAATAGAAGATGGCTATAATAATGTAAATGAAAAGAACAATAAAATTAAAACTAAATACCAGATGGCTATAATGAGTAATCTTGGACTCAGGAAAGAGATGAAGAAAAACCACCTCATTCCTTGTGTTGGAGAGGTTGGGGACTTTTTTTTTATGGTTCCAGAGGAAAGAACTATGGGGATTATTTCAAAATTATGGGCAGGGAGAAATAGATATGTATATATGTATGTGTGTACCTGTAATATATATGTGTGTATGTATGTGCCTGTGTGTATGACTTCTTAGCAATTAGATTTGTCGACAAGTGAAATGGACTATTTCAAGGAAAATAATAAATTCTTGTCATTGGCAAAGCTCAAAGAAAAGTTGAATTTCTACTGAAAAAGAAGAAGAGGCTGGTGCTTCAAGTAACTCATGGGATTCTTTATACATGTGCATATGTATATATGTATATATGATATATACCCATACATGTGTGTTGTTATTCTGAACTTGACAAATGACAAACATGAATATTTTAATATATAATGAATAGAGAAAGAGGATTATATATGAAACTATGAATGACTCTCTACTTCATCCAGCTTATCTCCTTTTTAAAAAAAAAATAAAGTCAACACATTAATTTCAAAACTACCCTGCTTGTCTGTGTCTCCCTTTGAATCTTCTGTTTTTCTGAGCATAACATTGAACGCTTCCTTGATGCTCTCTTCCTCCTCCACCCCCTTTTGTTGGTATCACTACTGGACTTGAACAGAAATGTGGGAAACCCTTCATCCTACCTAGGTGTTAGCAAACAGTGTGAAATAACATAAGTACGTTCCTGCAAGGAACAAATTTTACTGTTCAATCCAGGTCCCCAAATGCTCAGGTCATAGTCAGAATCCTACCTCCTGTCCAAGAGGGAAGAGGCTTGGGAAAACCAGGCCCAGTTAGAGAATTCTGGCTTTCAGTGAGGAAGCAGTCAGTGCTGAGCTTTCTGTATGGTCTGTATTCCACCCTCCCACACCTTACAAATGCTTCTTTTTCTTTCAGTTAGAGGAGGGTCGTTTCATTTGTGGCTGAAAGGGAGCTAGAGATAGCCAATAAATGTCAGTTAGTATCCAATTAGCAACACTCAGTCAGCCTTCTTATTGCCCCACCTTCCTCTAAAGGACAAGGAAAAGAAGAGAGATCCACCTTGGGAAAAAGAAGCCCCTGAGGAGCAGGGGCTTTCCTTGAGAAAGAAGTGGGCAATGAGTCAACAATGTGGAGTGGCCAAAATGGAAGTTCTTGGACCCCTGGATTCAGTTTTGTTTTTTTAAACACTTACCTTCCGTCTTGGAGTCAATACTTTGTATTGGCTCCAAGGCAGAAGAATGGTAAGGGTAGGCAATGGGGGTCAAGTGACTTGCCCAGGGTCACACAGCTGGAAAGTGTCTGAGGCCAGATTTGAACCTAGGACCTCCCGTCTCTAGGCCTGGTTCTCAATCCACTGAGCTACCCAGCTGCCCCCTGGATTCAGTTTTTATAATAATTAGTATCATCAGATTTTTTTTTCTTTCTAGCTCTTACTAGATAAATAAATTCATTCTATAGTCATTCAACAAGCATTTGTTTTAAGCACTCATGCCATGCATGGGTCTAGGTTCTAGGAGAAATACAAAAACAAATCAGATATGATTCTTGCTCTTAAGGAACTTGCCGCCTTGTCTGGATGTTTGGGAATATACGTAGATAAATCGAAAACAAATTACAATATAAGTGTATAAGAGGACCAAAAAGTGCTATGTGAGAGGGGATAAAGGAGAACATATTTTTAGCTGTAAGGTCTGATGTGTCATAGAGAAGTGGCATTTGAGTTGATGAGTAGCGACTACCTTGCTATAAGTAGCACTATGAGCAAAAGCACGGAAGTAAGAAAACCTGGGACATGTGAGTAATCCATTTAACTAGAGCATAAAAGTTGGGGCAGCTGGGTGGCTCAGGACTAGAGTTAGGAGGTCCTGGGTTCAAATTTGACCTCAAACACTCCCTGACTGTGTGACCCTGGCCAAGTCACTTAATTGGAACCAATACTTAGTATCAATTCTAAGAAAGACAGTAAGATTTTTTGTTTGTTTTTTCAAAGTGTATGTGAGAGGAAGTACTATGAAATAAGTCTTTAGAGGTAGTCTAGAGCCCAATTGTGGTGCCTTGAATGAATACTAGGTTTCGGAGTTTAGACTATATTAGGTTGACAGTGGGAAATAATTTAATGTATCGGAACAGGTGTGTTCATTCCATGCACTGAGAAGATTATCCTAGAATTAGTCATAGATTTAGAACTGGAAGAGACCTAGCCCAACCCCTCCCCCCTCATTTTACAGATGTGGAACTGAGGCCAAGAAAACTTAAGCGATTTGTCTAGGGTTATACAGGTATTCCACATCAGAGGAGAGATTTGAACCCACATCCTCCTGCTCCAAGTCCTGCATTATGCCATGGTGTATACATAGGAATAATAATAGTAATAGTAGCTGATATAGCACTTTAAAGCATGCAAAGCATTTTTACATAGATTATTTCATGGGATCACCACCAATCTGTGAAGTAGGTGCTTTTCTCTATCCTACAGATAAGGAAACTAAAGCCCCGTTAAGAGAGTTAAGTGGTTTGTCAAGGGGCACATAGGTGTCTGGAGAAAAATGTGAACTGGGGTCTCTGGCTTCTACGTCCAATTCTTAACTAATTAGTCACATAGAAGAGGAGGAAGACTGTAAGTGAGAAAACCATTCAGTAAACAGTTCCATTAGTCTACGCAAGAGGTAATGAGGGCATGAATGGAGGGAGGAATGAATGGGAATTTGTTAAGTGCTTTACTATGTCCTCAGCACTAGAGCTATAAATAGAAAAGCAAGAGAGCCCCTTCTCTCAAGAGGCTCACATTCTGTACAGAAGACAATACCTTGAGGTTTTAGTTTCAAGTCATGGGCAAAGGTTCCCTGGGGGTCCTTAGGATGTGGCAAATGAGATAGAGTGATTATCTTCTTTAATACCATTTCCAGCAATGCAATCATCTGTTTCTGATGGTAGACCCTGTGACAATGCCAAGATTTTGAGGGAAAAGAACTTTCTTTTCTGGGTCTTCAGTAGCTGTGGCTACAGTTCCTGCAGGAGCAGTTGCCAGGATACCTCTCCACAGAGATTACTTTCTAGGATGATGGGCTGGAAGCAGAACTAGTGGGGGGGGGTGGGGAGGGGGGAGGGCAGTGCTGCCATTCCCGGGGCTCTTGAGCTTACCTGCCCTTTGGTGGCAGTCGGCCAACAGTTGGTGTTGACGGTATTGAGGAAGGTTGACCCTTTCTCCATAGAGATTTCTCCAGATCATGATGGCTGCTGGAGCTGGTGCCTGAATAAAGCGTTAATGAAACTGATATGGAAGGGACATTTTCAAGAATTTCCAGACACAGTTGATAGTATTTGAGAGATCGAGAGAGTTTGGGAAGAGGAAGAAGTAAAAATCACTATAGAGCCTTATGCAAAACATAAAGCACTAGAGAAGTGGTTTATCTGTGTGTGTGTGTGTGTGTGTGTGTGTGTGTGTGTGTGTGTGACCCTCCTCATGCTGGAGCAGAGGAGCTGAGTCACATATGTGGGGGTGAGTGATAGAGATTTTTGTGAAGAAGGCTACGTTTTTGAACTTTAAAGAGAAGGGACTAACCGAAACTGAGATTTTTTTTTTCTTAGTTCTACATAGAAACCCCAAGATCTTTTAAAGGGTTTTAAAAACAAACCAACCCAGTTTGGGATGTCGGCAGCAATAATTCCTGGCTCAGACCATGCGCAATAGGATAAAAAAGCAGGCAAGGGATGGAGGAGGGGGCAGAGGCTTGGATGGTCCTGAGCTCATTAATGCAACAGTCTGAAGGAAAGCATTGGCTCAAGTTGCTCAAAGAAGCAATTGGAAGAGCTGATGTATACCCTGACTTGATACATTTTCATTCAATTCAACAAACATTTATTAAGTATCTGCTATGTGTGAGGCACTGGGGATACAAAAATGAACATTGAGATAATGCTAGCCTCAAGGAGGCAGAGGAAGTGCTATGTTTACACACTTTCCTATAAGATACAAAGTATATCCATATAGGCTATAATGGAAGGTAGAATGTGATCAAGGCTAAAAAGGGAAGAACAAAATGCTTTAAGTAATGATGAGAACATTTTCATTTGAGGGAATCCTGGAAAGCTTCATAGAAGAGGTGGCATCCATGAAAACTACAGAGGCAGAGAGGCTAAGATCAAACTCAGGGAATAATATAGCAGGAATGTAGAAGGCATGAAGGAAAAGTAATAGAAAATGACTTTGTGAGTTGAAATGGAGCTGAATTGTTCCAAGCCAAAAATGCCAGTGTGCATTTGACTCAATAGAGCCACTGAAGGATTTTGAGTAGGCTATCGTGATCAGAACTTGGGTATTGGGAAGATTACTTTTGCAGTAATGTGAAAGATAGATTGTAGAGGACAGTGATTAGCAACAGGAAAGACAATTGAGAGACAAATAATAACAGTAAAGTTGGAAGGTCTATAACTGGGGTCATGGTTTTTTGATGGAGACTGGGGGGATGGATGGATGGATGGATAGTTATAGACTTATATGAATAGAGAGATGGAAATTAAAAGAAAGGAGGGAGAGAGGAAGGAAGGAAGGAAGGAAGGAAGGAAGGAAGGAAAGGGTACAATTAACAAGATCTAACAACTCTTCAGATATGTTTTTAACCTATAAGTGCCCAAATTCAGGGCTAGTTCATATGAGCTAATTTGCTAAGTCCTGAGCAAATGTAACTTGGTATTGACTGACAAAACTAGAAGAAATCTTTAGAGGTCATCTAATCTTAATCTCAGACTGAAATCTTAATCATGCTGAATCTATCCATTTTAAGGTGATTGACCTTCTCAATCTTAACAAGATCTCCAAGGATGGAAGTCTCCCAATATTAGTAGCTGAGGAAAATAGGTAATATCAACATCTAGAGGAGTGGGAACCAAGAGGCTAAGGCTATGATTTCACACATTTTATCTTCAGCAGAATACCAAATGCGCAGGGAACAACCCTTGTGAACAATCAAGTTCTGCAATCAGAATTTTTTAATCTTATTACATTAAATAATACTATATCCTCTTGCAGTGACCTGAGGGGTCAATATGATTGGAAGGGAAAATCTGCTTGCTAGTAATCTAATTTGTCTTAATGTTTCTTTCTAGGGAATAGTAATTAGGGGGTAAGGATTATGCTGGGTTACTTTAAAAGAACCTCTTGCTGTGTGTAGCTTAAAAGATTTTTAAAAATTCTGATCCTGACATTATTATAAGGGAGGCAGTATGGTATAGCTAGAACAAGCCCTGAAACATGGGTCCCAATTTTGCTGCTAACCTGCAATGTAACATGGTACAAATTACTATACCCTTTGCAACTCAGCTTCCTCACCTATAAAATTTTTTATTTTTTTAATTCTTATCTTCTGTCCTAGAATCAAGTGTAGATTATAAGGCAGAAGAGCAGTAAAGGCTAGGCTGTTGGGGCTAAGTGGCTTGCCCAGGGTCGCACAGTTAGGAAGTGTCTAAGGCCAGATTTGAACCCAGATCCTCCCAGTTCTAGGCCTGGCTCTCTGTCCACTGTCCACTTAGCTGGCCCTCTCACTCATAAAATCATAGGGTCAGAAAACCTGGGCATATCGCTCTCTTTGAGCTTCAGTTTCCTCATCTGTGCTATTCTTGTACTCCCTCCCAGGATTGCTGTGAGGAAAACAGTTTGTAAAGTGGAAAGAACTATATAGAAACATGAGTTTTATTATTATGAAGGGTAAAACATCCTGATCTTTAAGGTGAGGAAAACAAGTGATTGTAAGAAGGTCCTTTCCAACCCCAACATTATATAATTGTGATTTGTAATGTGCCTCATCATCGCAGGAATATCCCATTGCCTGAATGATGATCAATAATGCCAATTCCTTAGACATATAGACGTAATACCAATTGCCTTAGAATACAAGGAGGGAACGGGGAAGGAAGAGAGCTGACAAACAGAGAAAGGGCCTTTTTTTGTCTTCTAAAATATCTAATTTTGGGGGCAGCTGGGTGGCTAAGTGGATTGAGAGTCAGGCCTACAGACAGGAGGTCCTAGGTTCAAATCTGATCCCAGATACTTCCTAGCTGTGTGACCCTGGGCAAGTCACTTAACCCCCATTGCCTAGCCCTTACCACTCTTCTGTTTTAGGACCAATACATAGTACTGATTCTAAGGCAAGAGGTAAGAGATTTTGTTTTTTTTTTATCTAATTTTTACTGATATCTATTGTTTTTGTATCACCTTCATTTCTGAATATATCCCTCACTGTCCTCCTTACGTAATGAGCCAGCTCTCCTAAGAATTTAAAAGGAAAAGATAAACTCCCGTCGTGTTCTTCATTTTGTGTGTGTAGCAGATTCCTATGGCACGTTGGTGAAGCCTGTAGGGACCTTCCTCAGAAGAATGTTTTTAAAGGCATAAGATAAACTACATAGCCTTGCCAAAGAAAACAACAATTTTTTACTATCTAACTCCGATTTTCTGAAGTTCCTGGACTTCAGGTTCAAGTCCCCTGGCGTGTGTTTTTCTGGCTCTGCCTATTTCATAAGAAAGCCCTTTCTGAGCCTTCCCTGTGTCCTGGGGGATCCTAGAGGTCCTGGAGTGTGCTCCTAGTAGAGCTGCAGGTTCCAACCTGAGATCAGAAGAACTCCCTGCTGCCCCCTGGAGGACATCGGTGAGTAGAGGCTCTTCATGGCTCAGATTTCCCTAGAGCCTCTCTGGTACCTGAGATTTCAGACTGTCCCAGTTACCTTGTCATAGATGGCAGGTCTTCATCCGCTTAGTCACGCAGAGGCGAGAAGAACTAAAGAATATACGAGAGCCTTCCTGAGGCTTATGAGGCGTAGTTTGGGAGGACGGTATCTTAAGTCATCTCGAGCTGGTTTGTTTGACCTCAGGTCCTGGAACACCACTTCTTTCACAGATATTGGCTAATGCCCTTTGGTTATTTCCCCTACTGGTATTTCCTGAACAGTCTGGAAACTTGGAGTTAAGGAGGATGCAGAGAATAAAAGGTGGAGGTGGGAAATACTTTTGTCATGCCATTAAATGCTATCGTTTAAGCAGGCATGAAAATTAAAGCCCTCGTTTTCCACATTTCTAATGGAAATCTCTTGTGAGGTGATGGAAAGAGCACTGGTCTTTCGATCAGAAGCCCTAGGTTCCAGTCCTTGGCTCTCTCGGAGTCCATGAAGCTTTTTAAAAATGTGGTAACTGTGATGAAAGATAATTGGTTTCCTTTGTAATTCTCTTGTGTTTTACTTTATGTATTTAAAAACATTATTCTGGGAAGGGGTAGATAGGCTGCACTAGGCTGCCAAAGAAGTCCATGACACGAAAGATGCCTTAAATGTACCTCAGGTGGAAATGTTGGGGAGGACTAAGCAGTGTGCAAGGTGGTTTCCTTCTGGATTTTGGCACATACTCTTCTAGATTTATGTTCACATTTCTCTGTTATCAGCTATCACTGCCCTGTGGGGGTTGGGAAGAAAAAGAAGACTGATACAAGGAGATCTGGAAAAGAGAAAGCATGCAGGACTTTCCCAAAGCACAGGCAATTCCCCTGGCAAAACTATGGGCTTTCCCTCTGTTGTTTCTCTGTCTCAACCTCCCTACTTCCCCTTGTCCTAGAATATTCTGAATCTAGTTCACTCTGTCCTTTGATCATATTTAAAGGGAAGCTTTTAATAAAATGCCTGACATTTATATGCCCATTAAAGTTTAAGAAGAAAATCTGCATTTTCTCCTTTGAGCTTTACAATAAAACTCTGTCTGGTAGGTACTGTGGGCATTCTTACCCCATTTTAGGAATGAAAAACTGAGGCATACAGAGATCAAATAACTTGTCTATTTTCACACATCTAGCGCCACTAACAGGATTTGAATCCAGGTCCAGAGCAGTTATTTAAGTACAGCAGAGAGATCTATGTGCTTGCATGTAGGAAGACTTTAGTCTGAATCCCACCTCAGACACTAGGTGTTGTCATCCTGAGCAAGTCATTTCACCTCTCTGACTCAGTTTCCTCATCTGCAAGATGAGAATAACCATAACACCTGCCACAAAAGGTTGTGAAGATCAAATGACATTGTAATATGTAAAATGCAATCCAAACCTTAGAGGGCTAAAAATATAGAGGACTGCTGCTGGTGGTGGTGGTAGTGGTGAGGTCATGTCATGTCATGATGCCTCTTTGGTAAATAAAGATTTCTCATTGCAGTGAATATAATAAATATAATATATATTGAATATAATAAATATAATATAATTGAATAATAAATATTAAACAAATATTAAAAATAATAAATATTTAAAATGAATAAATATGTACATGAATATAATAAATATAATAAAAAGCAGACATTATTCTATTCTTTAAGGTTCACAAATAGTTTTACATACCTTGTTTTCATGGGAACCTCTCAGTAACCCTGTGAGGGAAGGGACTAAAGCCACCATTATCTCCATTTGTATCTATCTAGACCTGTGGCCTCATTAGAGCAGGAGCTCTCTGGGGAGGAAATCTTCTCTACCAGCAAAAACTACTGAAATGACTTGCCCATGGCAAATGGTCACACAGTAAGAGGCAGCAGCAAGATCAGAAACCAAGTATTCTATGTAGAATATCTCTTAGAATTAAAAAGCTCCCCAATAATCAATCAATCTCTCTCTCTCTCTCTCACCTCACCCACCCCCAACCTGGCCATCTCAGCTCACATTTCTTCCCCTGAACATCTCATCCTCTCCTTTCGCTGCTAAGTCAAGTGATTCATCTGTTCCAGGACCCTTGGATCCTGTTAGCTGTGACCCTGAGTGCCCGCCTTAACATCCACGTATAATGGAGCAACAGCTTGGGGAATGAAGCTAGAGCCTTTAAAGAGGCAAACCTTAATGTACAACATTTAGAAATGCTTCTTCCTGCCCGTGCCTCCACACTTTCCTCCTCTCTACTAGCCTGGGACATGCAAGAGTTCATATGAAATAGACACACTGAATCCTGGGGAAGACAGTTCACTTGGCGTAGTAAGTTCCCTGGAAGCCAACCAGACGTGGTTGATTTGGGAGTTTTTTTTTGCAGAGGCACAATTAATGAGAGGCCCAAGTTATCACTACCTGTGATACACAAAGCTTTCTTGCTCTCCCTCCTCAGCTGAAAAGGGTTTCTTTCCCAGGTCTGTAAGTTCTGATAACTGGTTGTAGGTCACCATGGTAAGATATATAGTGTTGAAATCTCTTTGAAAAAGAACTTCTGCAAGAAGAGAGGTTTAGGGATTAAAAGTCTGGAGAGAGAGAAAGAGAGAAACTATCACCAGATACTGTTTCCCAGTAAAAGTGCACCAGGGAATGCAGAGCAAAATTAAAACCAATCCAACAAAACAAACCCATCATTTGGGAGGTGTTTGGTAGCAGTGACTCCGATTCTTTCTCTTAAAACCAGAAGAGGGAGCACTGGTCCTTAAGTCACTGCTGAGAGCAATGATGGGGCTTTAGGGGAAAGCCCTCCTTCTGTGTGACATCAGCTTTGCTTCTCCATAACTCATAGCCATAAAGGAATTTCTCAAAATGAGAGAGAGCCTCCTGGGATTTTGTTTGCTGGTGGGTCAGTCTGGGTTTGGTTCCTAAATGCTGAGCTAGCAACGTTTGTCTAGGGCAAGTCACAGGAAGAGTCACTGAGTAGCAACTGACCAGATTATTTTCTTATAATTAAAACGCTGCTTTTTAAGAAAACTAAAGGATGGGTAGGTGACTTGGTATTCCTCCTGGGGAAGCTACAAGGCTGCTGGGATTCCTTACAAGTTTCTATGTAGGGCAGTTCCACCCCCATTCTAGGGACCCAATTTTTTTTCAAAAGAAAGTCCCAAAAGAAGGCTGCTGAGCACCTCTACTGTGCATGTTTCTCTCCACCTTTCCAGGTGGTGTCTCCCCATTGTGTTAAGCATCCAGGGGTGGCTTTGCCACGTGGGTTACATAAGCAGCATAGCAAGGATGGAGGAGAAGAGGAGAGCAGGGCTCAGTGGCGAGTTGCACTAAAACAATTAGGGAGAGTGTGAAATAGGGTTCTTAATGATGGGCTGCTTCAAAGCTGGGCTGGGCTGAATGGTCCAGGAACCATTCCAGCAGCTCCAGGAAGAGAATGGCTCAGTCCCCTGTTGTCTCCTGCCCCTGCTGCGGTAAATTTGAATCAGGCCTCTGGTTCCTCCCCCTCTTTTGCTCCAGTTGAAAGCAGGAGGAGGAGGAGGAGGAGGAGGAGGCAAAGGCAGAAATTTTTGTTACTTTCTCTTCCCGGGCTCCCCAAGGCTTTGTAGTTAGTGGCGGCTCCCTGTGTTAACTAGTTGGTTCCCCACTGGCATCGGGTAGGTGAGGACGCTGCATATGTGCTTGGGAGAAGAGGCCTGGAGTTACCAGCTCTTCGTAAGTACCACCTCCAGGTCCTGGCCCTGCTATCCCATTCCTACCCACCCTGTAGTTGGGGACCTAGTCAGGCTTTGAGACTTGGAGGGGACAGGGGGGAGGCCTGCAAGGAGGTGTGTGGAATTCTTGGTCCCGTCAGCAAATGTGGAATTTACAAAGACTCCCCCCAAACCCATGATCCAAAGAGAGGTTAAAAGCTAATTGGAGGGGAAAGAAAACCAGGTTTTACTCAAGTGCGCAGACAGCTCCTCTCAGGAACTTCACCACCTCTTTTGAAGATTTGCTTTGACTGTAGAGAATGGATAGTGAGCCAGGTCTGGGCTTGGTTTCCAACGTGTGCCCAAAAGACATGGAGGTAACTTTTAGGTGATGTGGAAGGGCTGGATTTACTAAGCTAGAATTGAGCACCTCCTCTCATGCACTTAGCCCTTTGAAGGAAACTGAGCTATAGAGAAATTCCATTACTTGTGGCATCAGCTTAGTGCTGGTGTTTGAAGATTAAAGACTTCTAGTCTTCCGGCCTTAAGGAACCCAGAGTTTTGTGCTCATGATACCCATTCCTTCTCCCCTCCATCCCCAACACACTCCCACACCCAATGCTGTGGCCCTCATGGGAATCTAGACCCTTCTGGTGAAGATTTTTCTGGTCCCTAGCTGCTTGATGAAAAGCAGAGCAGCCACTCTGAAATGAAAGCTTTGCCACCACCTTAATCTCTGGGCGGCCAGTTCTGTACATCCTCTGTCAGAATGGAGCTGAGACCACGCTAAAAGCCCAGGTAAAAGGGGGGAATTCTATTTGGATCCCTTGATGCATCCTCCACCAGTGTTATTGTGAGATTGTTCAGTTATTCCTGGAATTAACAGTGCTACTTCAAGGCCTTCGGTACAGGGAAACCGATAGGCTCTAGCCATTTTAAAGTTGGCTTCTCTTGCTACTCCCTGTAGGTTCCCAGGTCCTCTCCTCCCCCATCCATTATCTGACTGAAAACAGAAGATACAAAATAGTAACTCACATTTACTTGGCAAGGCGTGCTTTAAGGTTTGTTTCCTCACAACCGTATGGGATACGTTGAGTATATTGTCACCCCCATTTCACAGATGATGAAACAGAGCTTTGAAAGATTAATTGAGTCATGTAGCTACCAGGTACCCGTGGTGAGATTCAAACACAGATTTCTTGACTCCATAGCCAGCAGCCAAGACACTGCCCCCTGGTGCTTCACCACTCCCCCTGTTCATGGGCACCATCTATAGGGTTTAGTTATTCTCAATGCCGTGCTGCTCAGTCTTGCTGAGAGTGGAAGGCACAGCTGATGGGAAGGCCCAATCTCCCTTCTACAACCATTTTTTATGCTCTCTGAGAGCCAGGTGTGCTCTTGGCTTATTTCTGCACCCTCCCTCAGAAGATTTTGTTCTCGGTCTCTCCAGCATGTCCTCCATCTATTGCCGCTGCCTTCTCTGAGGGCTTTGCATCTCAAGCTTCCTGTTCTATTTGGAAAACTTGTAGCAGAGATACATGCCTTGGCAGATACAGAGACCGTTTGAATTGCAAGCATCTGACCTGAATATTTGGTGTGCAATTAGCAACTTGTTCACCAAAAGTGGAAGGTGGTTAATCAGCTTGGCACCAGCCATTCTTCCCTGCTCCTGGGTTTCTCATTTTCCAACTTCTGCTATCCCAAGGGATCAGGTGCTAAAATTCAGAGTAAGCGCTAGAGGGGTGTACGTTAAAAATAAGGGAGAAGCTGACATGGCACCCTGTAGCTTTTCATTGACTTCTTTCCCGTTGCAGTGTATGATGCTGGCTGCCGTTGGACAGTCTGCACCAAGTTGAATGTGCAAAGGCAGAAGGCTCCCTTCCCCATTGTTGCAGTTAGTCTTACCAATAGTATTGAGTCTTCTTTGACGCTGACTAGTCAAAGAATAAAGAATGGGTGAGGCAGCTAGCTAGTGCAATGGGTAATGGCAGGAAGACCCAAATTCAAATTCTGCCTCAAACGCTTACTCTCCACCAGTTTCTTCATTTGTAAAATGGGGATAATAATATTACCTATCTCACAGTGGTTGTGAGGACCAAGTGAGAGAACCATGTGTAAAGTGTCATTGTAAACCTTCATTTTAAAGCCCTGTAAGTGCTAGCTATTCTTATTCTGCATTGTATTGGGGGTTCACCTATTTTAATCATAAGATCCTCAGAGCTGAAAGAGACTTGAGAAGCCAGGTGAGCAAATCTAGCCCTGGAGAAGTGATGACTTGCCCAAAGTAGCACAGCATTTAGAGTTGAAGGTAGGATTTGAACCCAGTTCTGACTCTTCTGTACTCTATACTACATTGCCTCCCAGTGGTGTACAAGAGGTTCCTATGCAAGTGTGAGCTCCCTCCCTCCAGTGGTATCAAAAGAGTCCAAATTCTGTTTCAGATTTATTAGCAAACAGAGTAACCTAAAAGTTACCAGCTACTTAATGATCACAGGGGACTGGATGATAGAGTTAGAAGGGACCTTCGAGATCATCTAGAACAGTGATGGGCAACCTTCTGAGCTCGGTGTGTCAAAATTCACCAAAAACCGAGCCTAACTTGGGTGGTGGGTCACTTCGGGAAAAAACCCATAATTTGACAATATTTATAAATGTGTAATTATAACATATCACTGTATTTAACAAACCAAAACGGGTAAATTAATATAGGTAGAATTGTCATCTATAGTGCACAGAGTGTCTACATTACACTACAGCAAATGTTTCATCCTCTCCCGGCATGGGGCCCCCACCTCTATGTATGTGTCATTGAAAATGGCTATGCATATGTCATAGGTTTGCCATCACCGATCTAGTACAATTCCCTCGTTTTAGTGATGGGAAAATGGAAGCCCAGAGAGTTGAGCTGACTTATCAAAGAGCAAGTTGTGGCAGAGCCAAGTCTGGAAGTCCAGCGTGTCCCCACTATATCATGCTGCGTCCATTCAAAGGAATCTTGAGGAGGTTTTGCAAGTTGTTTTTATGCATGCTAAGTTTGCTTTATTTTGTTTTTAATGGACTGGGACAGAGTTTGGGACAGATCTTTTGAGAGGAATGTTCCAGGCAAAGGTGTAACAAAGAACTTTTGTCCTGATTCTATATCCCCCTCCAAACAATTGAGTGCATTAAAAGTGCTTCCTCGGATTAACTGTTTCACTATTGCTTGAAAGTTTCAGGTAAGGAGGACTTAAAGGAGAAGGGGAGACCCAGGTAGGACTGGGCCCAGAGGACCATTGATCATTCCGTGGGCCTGGACCTTTTGTTTTTCTCCGGAATGGGGAGCAGTAAAAGCCTGCCACTCTCAGAAAGCAGCCTTTTCATCATGGGAATTTTCCAAACCAACCCTGTGGAGGTTGCCCAGCCCCTGAGATCAGTCAGTGAGAAGATAAAACCTACACAAGCATCCATTCTACCACCTACACCCTTTTACTGGTTTTTTTCCCATAGCTACAAAGTATAACTATAGATATGGCCCAGTGGGATTTTAAATGAATTAATGAAGATATGATTATTTCTTCTTTTTTTAAAACCTCGTATCTTTGGTTGTACCAATTCCTCCTTTTCATGGCTGAAAAACAGATTTTGTTTGGCATACAAATACGGTGGATTAAGCCTGGCACTACCTGAAGCAATTACTCCCTCACCCCCAACATATGAAACTAGGTGGTATTGTAGATATTGAGCTGGCCCTGGAGTCAGAAAAACTGAGTTCAAATCCAGACAGCCTTAGATAACTTACTATGTAACCATAAACAAGTCACGTAACCTGTCTGCCTCAATTTCCTCATCTCTAAAATGGAGTAATAGCACCTTGTGCTTATACAGTTGTGTCCAGCTCTTCATGACCCCATGGACCATACTGTCCTTGGGTTTTCTTGGCAAAGATATACTGAAGTGGTTTACCATTTCCTTCTCTGTTGGATTAAAGCAATCAAAGGTTAAATGACTTGCCTAGGGTCACACAGCTAGTAATTATCTGAGGCCAGATTTGAACTTTACTCTTCCCGACTCCCAAGCCCAGTGCTCTAACTACCTCCTATAATAGCACCTACCTCCCAGGTCTGATGTGAAGATCCAAATGAGATATTTGTAAAGTGCTTTGCAAACCTCAAAGCAGTATATGAATGAGCTTCGTAATTATTATTGGCTCTCTTTTTCTTTCCCTCATCTTTATTCTCTTCCCCTCCCTTTCCTGTTTCCTTGATTTCTTCTCCCTCCTGCTTCCTCCCTGCTTCTGTCTACTCTAACCTGCCAATAGCACCATCTCACCATTGGCAGTCAGGGAAGAATGGCTGAGATATGATGACTAGTCACTCCTGAGAGCCAGCTGATGCATTGCACCTGGGGGGTAGGAGATAGGAGGTTTTGCCAGAATGAGAAATACCAGAGACCCTGCAAGGAAGCTTTTTGAGAACCCAGGAAAGGAATGGCTTCACGTGGACCCCAGTGTGGATAACGAAGGCCTTTTTCTTCCGGAAAAAGAGAGTCAAAAACTGACGAGAGCCATCTGCAAGAAACCTTTTAGTGGCCATCAATTTTAAACCTGTGCCTCTGGTTAGGGATTTGTCACATTTTCTGCTGCAAACCAAAGAGGAATCAAGGTTGATCTTTAAAGCAGGACTGCTTGCTGCTGTTCAGATCTAACTCTTCTCACCTTTATGAATGAGTGAATGTATACCTGTGTTGGGCAGCTATGTGGCACAGTAGAGAGAGCACTGGGCCTGGAGTTGGGAAGACCTGAGCTCAAATCCAACCTCAGACACTTACCAACTGTGTGATCCTGTTTGTCTCTTACATCATCTGTAAAAAAGTTGGAGAAGGAAATGGTCAAACCTCTCTAGTATCTTTGCCAAGAAGACCCCAAAGGGGGTCATGAAGAGTCAGACAAGACTGAAGAATGACTAAATGACAATAAAAATACCTACAACATGTGTTAAGGCCTTCAGAGAAATTCTGAGAAAAGTGCTGGAGTTTCAGGTGTGTGCATGTGAGAAGAGCATCTGTGTCCATTTTTAGCAGTGTCGAGATTTGTTATTTGGACATCTGTTTCCTTTTCTTCCTTTGGTACCCCAAGATAGAATATCATGTTGTGCAGAGGAAAGAGCACTGGATTTACCATAAGAAGACCTGGTTTTAAATCCCAGATATTTCACTAATGACCTCCGTGATGGTGGACCAGTCATTTTACTACCTGGGCCTCAGCTTTCATCAGGGTTTGACTAAATGGCTTTGAAGTTTCCCCTTAAACCCTAAATTTATGATGCAGTCAGTCAGTTGAGTATGTGCCATACACTGTGCATGGTTTGGGGACACAAAGCCAGAAAAGGGGGTTTCCTTGGTGTGGGTGATCCCGTGTGCTTTATTGCATACGTTTAAAAGCCTTACTCCAAAAAGAGGTCCAAGGCTTCACCAGACTGCTAAGGGAATCCATACATACACGCAAAAGTGATTAAGAAGCTCCAATCTAGTGGAAACCTTTGTGAACTTAGCTAGGAAGGTTCTCACCAGCCAGCCTACAGTACTCACAGCTTGGTGGGACCTGTCCACGTTGGCATTTTGCTGGCATCCTCCCAGACCCCAGAGTCTTCATCGGGCCACCCAGAGGTATCAGAATAGGACATTAGGACTTTTTTCCTGCTCTAGTTAATACAGCTGGCTCATCGCTTCTTTTTCCTTGACAGTTCAAACAGTGAGCATTTATTAACCATCTACATGTGACAGGCTTCTGTAACAAATAGTGGTGATATCAGCACAAACATGAAACAGTCCTTGCCCTCATGGAGCTTACATTCTTTGTTAATAATGTGTGCTCTTGGTTTGGTAACTAAGCCATGAAAGGACCTTACTGTGGGAGAGTGTGACAGGGAGTAGCATGACTCTGGGGAAAATAGAGAGCACCAAGAAGTTTTGTGGGGTGTTTTTTTTGGGGGGAGGGGTTGTTTTTTAAACCTAACCTTCTGTCTTAGAATCCATACTTTGGTTCCAAGACAGAGGAGCAATAAGGCCTAGGCAGTTGGAATTAAGTGACTTGCCCAGAGTCACACAACTAGGAAGCATCTTGAGACCAGATTTGAACCCAGGACCTCTCATCTTCATGCCCGACTCTCTTTCCACTAAGCCCCCTCTCTGTCCAAAAGCTCCGAGTTTTAATTTGCCATGTCTTTGGTTAAGATGATGGAGTTGGAGGGCAGCTGGGTGTCTCAGTGGAATGAGAATCAGGCCCAGAGATGGAGGTCCTGGGTTCAAATCTGGCCTCAGACACTTCTAGCTGTATGACCCTGGGCAAGTCACTTAATCCCCATTGCCTAGCCCTTACACTCTTTTGCCTTAGAACCAATACCCAGTAATGATTCTAAGATGGAAGGTAAGGGTTTAAAGAAAGAAGATAGAGTTGGTTGTATCATATGGGCTTCTGGGTACAAGTGCTACCTACAATAACTTCAGGTATCTGAGCTGAATGATGAAATTCTGAAAAGGTCGTCTTCAGTCATATATATGAACCGCTCCATAAGATTGTTCTTATAGTCCAGGCCAAGAGAAAACCCATAGACTGAAGCCACCCATCAGTGACAAGCTTAACAAATTATTAATTAAACAATCAACAAGGGGAAGCCCTATACTAAATTCCAAAGTACACTGTGCCTACATGGATAGTTCTGGAAAGTGTATTGTTGAAGACTTCTTGGCCTAAATATTTTATTCATTAGCCCTCACTCCAGTCATTTAGAATGGTGTCATTGTTTTACATGTGAAGCCTGTCTAAAGATGAAAGCAGAGCTGGAGCATCTGAGCAAGTCCCTGAAACAAATTGCACAAAATGTGCCTGGGGCAAGCAGTGTGAACTGCACCCTCAGATTCTACTGGGGAGGTGGTTGGTTGTTGCTCACTTGTTTCAGTCCTGTCCCACTCTTCTTGAACCCATTTTGGATTTTCTTGGCAAAAATACTGGAGAAGTGTGCCATTTCCTTCTCCAGCTCATTTAACAGACAAGGAACTGAGGCAAACAGGGTTTAAATGACTTACCCAAGGTCACACAGCTAATAAATGTCTGAGGCTGGATTTGAACTCAGGAAGGTGATTATTCTGGACTCTAGTCTCTGTAGTCTTATCTACTGCTCTACCTAGCTGCCATACTGGGGACGTAGGGACAGTCAATACTGCAGGTTTGGAAAGCCCTCTGATGAGATATAGACACTGGCAAACCATTAAATAATAATAATAATAATAATAATTTTAAATAATTTTTCTTGCTAACTAGGTGTTAATCTCAATTGTTCCTATGCTATTGAAGGAATGAAAGTGATATTAGAACCCTATCAATGCTGTCACCCTGTTAGGGCTCTAGATGTGACCCAAAATGGAATGGATGGGTTAACTGCGATTAATTACAATACATCTGGCACAAATGCTTTCTCCTAACTCTCGTGGCAGAGTGTACCAAAAGTGAATCCCATCCACTCCTTGGGAAAATTCAAAAATATCAAGGTGCCAGGAGATCTTCCTCTAGTGTGATGGATAAGATTGTGTGCCCCAGAGGTCTAAAGGCTTGACTTATTCCGGGGTTCCAAGTATACTAGCCAGGTGTTCTCTGGACACAGTTATGACTTCGGAGCTCTTCTGTTTTCCCCAAAGAAGGAGAAGGATGCCGGAGTGCCCAGAAGGGCGCAGCTGGTGACGGAGCATTCTCTTATCTGAAAGCAGGAGCAAATTGCGGAAGCAGTCGGTGTCATGGTAGGGAAAAAGGATGCCGGGCTATCCTGAGGAAAGCATGGCTGGTACAGTAAATGAAGTACTCCTCACCCCTCTTTGAATTATCGCAGGCCTTTGGCTAACCTTTCCCCTGTCTGGTCATTAGTCACCTTCGCTACCAATGTACCGGCTGCAGTAAAAGCAAGTAATGGTTTGAAACGCTACAGGCTCTGCCTCGCTTTGATTGAAGCATTTTATTTAATTTATGTTTAGTGAAGAGACATGAACCCTAGTCATTCCCTGAGCAAGAAAAATGCACACCAGAGGAGCTTGGCAGGGCTCTCTGCTACCTGCCGCCATGTGCTCAGCTGCCTCGTGTGCGGCATTATTAATGCAACATGCTCAGCCCACATGCAGGGCACGCATTTGCATAGCCCAGTGATTGTACTTGCAGTCCAGCAATAGAACCTGGGCTTCCACACAGGAAATCCTGGGTCATTCAGAACGCTTCTTACTGTAGATTTGAATGGGATCTGTCAAGACCCCAAATGGTCCTCAGGCGGATTGCGTATAAATGAGAACAATGGAGAACAGTTCTGGTCCTCAGATGCCAGAGNCTGAGAGCCTGTGGATTTGGGGTATCTCTGAGCAACATCTGGAACATCTCAACTAGCAGGATCAAGGAGAGCAGGTGGAGAATACTGTCTTGTTTGGTGGACAAGCAAGATCAGTCTCCCGGACTTCTCTGAAGAGATATGTGGCTGGAACCTGTGCTCTTAGACTATACTAGGACTGATAGAGTTGAGCTACTGATCAAGACCATCAGACCGTCCACGTGAGATCCCATTAGTCCCTTGTGTCCTGGCTGCCTGCATAGTGTAGTATAGGGATTTCCCAGACCTTTAACCTTTAACCCTGAATTGATTCCTTAGTATTTTAGAGTACCTCTCCCACACCTATTACCCTTAAATTATCTATTAAAAGTGTTTTTTACTTCCTGTTGTTTCTTTCCCATATTAAGTAAAGTATCCCTGGCTGAGAGAATATCAGTTTAACTGACCAACTGTCATTCCCCAAACCTCACATCCCTAGTTGGTTTTCCTATGTTTACCTGTCAGTTATCCCTTGTCCAAGCAGTCCTCCTTTTCCCCTTTCTCTAAACCCAAGAAAACCCAGTCTTAATTATTTACCCATAAGAACACACACACATAGGTTTGTAAGTGTGTATAAAACCCATTCACTAAGTAGAAAATCTGAAATGCAAAGCAATAAATGACTTGCCCACCTAAAACTCAGTCTCTGAGTCCCCAGTTCAGTTCTTAGGTCCACAAACTTTTTTGAGGGGTACAAAAGCCCTTGTCAATGACTTGTGCCCCCATTCCCATTTGTCAGCACACTCCTTTGGGTCAGTTACTCTCTGACCTATTGTGCTGTGTAGTAGAGAAAGAATATAAGGCGAGAGGAATCAGTATCAGTGTATCCTTCAGAGAGACTCTGTGCCCTTCTCCCCTTCTTCTTCCTCCTTCCTTTCCTGTGAGGGGGGAAGGGCCTCCTCCTTAACCTAGAGTCAGCACACAACGGGGATGGGAAGATGTCATTTCTGATACCAAAAGGCCACAGCTGTAGCAAGCTCAACTCTGGCCTTTGCTCTTGAGTGACAGCTGTCAGGTTTCCAGCTCTAGCTTTCTGCAACACCATCCAATCCTTCTCCTCATCCCCACCGCATCTCCTCCCTTTAGTCCTTCTGCTTTGGTTATTTAACCAATTTCAGCTGCTCAACCTACTAGCCACACGCCTAGGAAGTGAAACGGTTAACAAGTAGAAGCCAAATTGGCTTCCCCTCGAGGGAGCCCTCCTGTACAGAACAAGTTTCAAACTGTTTGTTTACATACTGCCTCCTTCCTTTCTGCTGCTGCTGCTGCTGCTGCTGCTGCTGCCGCTGCCACTGCCACTGCCACTGCCACTGCCACTGCCACTGCTCCAGTAGCCAGGCCTCTGGGTTCTAACCCGGGAAAACAGAGCCTATGGGCAGATGATAGATGCTCTAAGTAGTGACTGCCCTTAGGAGGACCATCGCCTCCTGCCCTGGCCTGAATGCATCCATCTTAAACCCGGTGCTACTACTACCAGAGGGCCTACACCCACACTGGACCTTAGTTGCTATAAGGCTCTCCCTTCCCAAGGGGAACCCCAAGTCCTGCAGCGGGACATCAATTGGTACAATTCATATGTACAATTATTGATAGATTTGTTACACAATATAATGTCTCACAACTGTATTTCATTTAATTATTGGCAACTTTTTTCAGATTTCTTTAATAGTAAGTGCTGACCAAATGTCTTATCTATTTATAAACCTGGTATACTTTCAAACTTTTTTTTTTGTCTAAATGCAGTTTCTTTGGGAATTTCATAAGTCCTAGTTGTGCTCTAAAAACAAAAACGGCACCACATTAGTGGCTTCTTCTTATCTTTCATTATTAGAATAGGAATGAAATATTTCAAAAACCTTCAACACAAACTATCAGCAGTACAATGATCCAGGACAATTCTGAGGGACTTGGGACAGAGAATGCTGTCCACCTCCAGAGAGAGAACTGTTGGAGTCAGAATGCAGATGAAAGCATACGATTTTTCAGCTGTTTATTTGGATTTATGTTTTGGGGTTTGGGTTTTATAAGGTTACTCACTTACAAAAATGAATAATATGGAAATATGCTTTGCATGATAACAGATGTGTAACCCAGATCAAATTACCTGCCTGCACCAGAAGGGGCAAGGGAAGGGAGAGGGAGGGAGATAAGTTAGATTATATAATTTAGGAAAACTTATGTGGAAATTGATATGTGGAAATATAATTGGTAAAGAATAAAAACATTTTAAAATGAAAAAATAAAAATAAAAAACCTTCAGCAAACAATAGATAATAATAAACTCCTACTTTATGCTAGGAACTGGATATGCAATAAAAATTAAACAAACCCTAAAGAGGTTATATTTCTACTGGAGAAAAACGATTTATATATGTAAATTTATATATTAATTTTATAAAGAATTTCTGTGACAATTTTATATATAAATACTAAAACATCTGTTTTCCTTTTTCTTGAAGTATTTGGATTTTTTAGACCAGCATTTTTAGTATGATGCCATAGTTTTGTTTTTGAAAGCATTACAGACTATAGGGAAAGATCCCCAACATCTTGGAGCCTAGGAACCTTGAAGGAATTTAATAGAACATTGCCCAACACAAGCCTTACCAGCATTTTGGACCAGTTCACAAAACAGCTATAGAGCCCGAGCTGTAGGCTATATAATATTCTTCTTGGCCAAACTATGGTTTGTGTCTAATGCTTTGAGAATCTGAGTTGCCTACGTGTAGGTGTTTCTTTCATTGATCCATATGACAATTTCTTTGCTAATTAGCTCGTCTGTGAGAGCAACTCTGCCCCTCAAATTCAGCAAGCCCCTTTCAAAAGCCCAATCTGGTCATGAGTATTTCTGAACTTGGATAGGGTGAGCCTTAGAAAATGAAAACAAATTTATATATTATAGAAGGAGAGAGTTCAATTCATCATTAATTTTTCATTAAATAAGCATTCCATATCTTTTTTTAAGTGTCACACAACAAATTCTAATTCTGACCCATTACAATCGTATAAGGATCTGGCTTCCCAACCTCAAATTTCACTCAAATTTTCATCCCCATCTAGTTGATTCCCTTTTGCTTTGAAAACTTGGGTGCTATTATATTCCAAGTTGCTATTCCAAGTTATATTCCAATATTCCCTCCACCAAACCATTAATTAATTTCTGTCTGCTAGTTTGTAGGACAATTTGCTGTATCTCTGCCTGGGGAGGGGAGATTCTCAAGACATTGTAAAGACAATTTTGTATCTTGAAAGTTCAACATTTTACCATTTGTTCCACAATTGTTTATACATCTGATGGTACCAGGTGCTTATAATAAAAGGGTGGGACTCTGTGTACTGTGAGTGCACGTATATGCATGTATATGTGTATCTGTGCCATACCTGTGTGTATACTTGTACACAAACACACTTAGTCCATCACTGGGCCCATACTGGGCCCAAATAGAGGTCTGGAAAATTATCACTAAGACATTTTAATATGGGTTTATTTCTTCATTTTTTTTCTTTAAACCCTTGTACTTTCGGTGTATTGTCTCATAGGTGGAAGAGTGGTAAGGGTGGGCAATGGGGGTCAAGTGACTTGCCCAGGGTCACACAGCTGGGAAGTAGCTGAGGCCAGGTTTGAACCTAGGACCTCCTGTCTCTAGGCCTGACTCTCACTCCACTGAGCTACCCAGCTGCCCCATATTTCTTCATTTTTTTAAACAATTTTCTGTTCTATACGGGCTGGGAAACCCACAAGCTAAATAAGCAAAATTGTGAATCGACCAGTCTTAGCTGTTAAATTGAGCCTAGGAGTTGGGTGGTGACATTCCAACATAGAACGAACCAAGACCATTTCCTAAACTGCCTATGCATGCCATCAGCCTCACAGGAGTCAGAGGATTATAGATGTGGGGCTAGATGAGACCTCAGAGACTTTCTAGTTCAACACTTCTCATTTTACAGGTGAGGAAATTAAGATTGAGGGAGGCCGTGACTTGCCCAACTTCTCCCAGGTAGTAAGCATCAGAGACAGAACTGTTTAACTCGGGTCCTCTGACTCTAGATAGAATGAATGTTTCTAGTACGTCGCACTACTTCCCACAGTTTCTGGGTGCTGTTAGACTCAATCTAGTTCCAAGGCAAGGACTATTGTTCCTTGTCATAATTCCAAGAACAAGGTATGATAGGGACCAAGCCAGGTTTAGAAAAGTCTTTCAGAATGCTTAGAGGTTTTCTCTATCCCATGTCAAAAGCCAGAGAATTAAGAATTTAGTGATACATTTCACTTCATAAAATACAGCTATGGCTTCTAGGATTTTTTTTTTTAAAAGAATACTGGAAATGAGGGAACATTGAGGTCAGCTAGACCTCAGACACTTGAAACTACTCTGGTTGGTAAATCCGTGGGTTTCCTTCTGGCTACTTTGTGGGTTGATATCACCCTGACCTGGGCATGATGGCCTAAACATAGGAGCCACAATAGATTTCTAGTTATTGATTTCTCCTACATCCCAGGGATGTCAAAAACATCTCAAAAAGATGTGTTAAAGAAAATAGAAAGGTCATCGTTGTTTTTTTAACTTCAGGATAGTTTAGATGCTGTCTCAGTTCTTCTAGCATTCTTTTTAATTTTCATGAAGAAAAGCTTTTGAAACAGTAACACCAAGTGCTATATGTGGTTTAAGTAGACTGTAAGCTGTTTAAATGGCTACATATTCCATTTCTGGCAAATATACTTGTTTCCAATTTGAGTTGAATTGCAGGTGATATTAGAGGGCAAGGCAGATGGGGACCGTTTGAAGGGCACCAAATCAAGAGTCAGGGATGCTTTGTATTTGAAACATCTAGGTGGTGCAGTGCTAGGACCTAAAGTCAGGAAGACATCCCGAGTTCAATTTTGGCCCAGATGCTTCCTAGCTTTATGACCCTAGGCAAGTCACTTAACACTGTTTGACTCAGTTTCTCATCTGTTAAATAAGCTGGAGAAGGAAATGGCAAACCACTCCAGCATCTCTGCCAAGAAAAATCTCAAATGGAGTCACAACTAAAACAACTGAACAACAACAAAATGTGAAATGGCAGCTAATTGGGGAGAGGGAAAGAGGAGTGAGCAAAAAGAAGACATGATTTTCTTTCCAAAGCAGCGGCACAGGGCATGCCTCTTCTGCTATATTCAGATTGAATTTATGGCACTTGTCTCAAAAAAAAGGGGGGGATTGTGACACACATTTCAAAATATGTGTCTCATCTCTGGCTCACATATCAATGAAATCACAGGTCTATTTCCTGTCCCCATTTCTATTTCAAAATATATTTTAGATCACAGAATTTACAACTGGAAGAGATCTTAGAGCTCATCAAGCCCCACCCTCTTCTTTGCAGTGCTTTGTGAATTTTAATGTACTACATAATTATGAACTACTGTCACTGTTCATTGTGAGCTGTTACCGGTAAGAAAACAAAAGCCAGGGAGGTTCCAAGATTTGCCCAAGTAGGAAGTTGTGATTTGAGGTCAAGACCAGAGATCCCAAATCCAGCATTGGTGGTACTACACCACCCTGTAGGGGAGACTTGATCATGAATCCCCCCATAAAATGCTTTCTGGTTATTGATACAGACTGACGTAGACAGTAGCATGCTTCAGCAGAGGACAACATAGGGAATGGAGCTCACACCTTGCAGGCTAGCAAACAGCAGTGTTGTGAATTCCTTGCTAAGCTCGGCCATCACCAGATCAGTTCAGTCATTCATAAGCCAACCTTGATACTTTCTAGGGATTCGATTACTTTATAGCCTCTACCAGCCTAGGTACCAAGAGTCTGGAAATCATCTTCACCATCCCCTCCTTTCCCCCCAAAAAGAGTGCGTGTGTATATTAACATGTCATTGATCTGGAACTCAGCTATCTACAATTTTAGCACGTATCCAGAACACTGCTGAGAAACAGGAAATAATCCCAAAAGGCAGCCAAGATAGACATGACAGAATCCAAACACTAAAGCTCGTACACTTTCCTCCTGGAGAAATAGAAGAGCCCCTTCAGGACTTCACTGAAGACCTACTTAGGCATATTTGAGGCATGTCTAACCATCTTGGTTATGTCATCTTCAAGACCAAAGCAAATTAGAAGTGGCAAGCAAACTGGCAACAGCAAGGAGTGACAGCTGAGGGGAAAGGAGAAGGCAGAAAAGCTAGAAAAATCAGGCAGACACAAAAACTGAAAAAGCACAGCAGTCTCGGATTATTTAGCATAGGAGCACGAAGTCCAAAAAGCCCCAGCAGCCATCAGGCATCAGTACTCCACAAAGATAGTACACTACAATCACTGGTGAAGAATGATGGTCCTGAGTCATTAAAAAAACTCAAGTTCCAATGAGCATGTGCTTGAAATTAAAAGTCAGAAGGCAGCTAAGTAGCTCAGTGGAGACACGAGGTCCTGGGTATCAATCTGGCCTCAGACACTTCCTAGCTGGCTAACCCTGGGCAAGGCATTTAACCCCAATTACCTACCCCTTACCCTTCTTCTGCTTTGGAACAGATACTCAGTATTGATTTTAAGACAGAGCTAAGGTTGGTTTTGTTGGGTTTCTTAAAAGGGGGGGTGGGAAGAAAAAGAAAAATCTCAGGTATAGTTAAAATTACTTCTGTTAAAAAAATGGTCAAAATTGGATAGAAAAAAAAATCTTGGTTCTCAAAGGAGTAAATTTTTTATCCACGTAACTTAGTCTTCAGTTTCTCCCCTCTTCCATTCCTATTCTACATAGCTGGCAAAAAGAATCTTCCAAAGACACAAATCTGACTCTGGCATGCACCTATTTAAAAAACATTACCTTTCTCCTATAGCTTCTAGTATAAAATTCTTACTACTCAATCGTAGTCAAGAATCTACCATCTCACCCTAGTCTGCCTCTCTAGCCTCATTTCAGATTACCCCCTTTCATGAATTACCTTCCACCCAAAGTACAATACTAGCTTTTTCTCTGAATTTGGTATTCTCTCTTTTGCCTCAATCAGCAAGTATTTATTAAACCTTTACTATGTTCTAGGCACTGGGTGTAAGTGTTGGATATTATTTAAAAAATGCAAAATCAGGGAAGCTAGGTTGTTCAGTGGATAGAGAGCCACTGAGGAGGGAAGGGAGAAAGAAAAATGTAAAATCATGATGAGTACTTTCAAATGGAGAGGCAACATCAACATGCTGATAATTATATATATATACATGACATATAGAATAGAAATGTGAGGTAATCTCAGAGAGTAAACATTAGCAGTTGGGGGAAGGGGTGTGTGTGTAAGGAAAGGGACCAAGAAAGGTCTCCTGAGCAATGTAGGATTTGAGTTCTGTCTTGAAGGAAACCAGGAGGCAGAATTGAGGCAAGATAACATTTCAGGCTTGGGGACCAGCTATAGAAAAAAAGCAGAATTGGGATATGGAGGGTTGTATTCAAGGAAATGTATAGAAGGGAATATAGTATAAGAAGACTGGGTTGGTAAACAGGAGTCAGAGTGTGAAGGGCTTTAAATGCCAAACAGCATTTTATATTTAATTCTGGAGTTTACTGACTAGAGGGGTTGCCAGGTCAGGCTGGCACTTTAGGAAAATCACTTTAGCAGCTGATTAGAGAATAGATTCCATCTCAGCTCCAAGCATTTTCTCTGGCTGTTCCCCATGTCTGGAATGCTTCCCCTCATCTACTGACTTCCCTGCCTTCCTTTAAGTTTGAACTAGTATCCTACCTTCTACAAGAGCCCTTTCCCAATCCTTTTTCATTCCAGTGCCTTCCCTCTATTAATTACCTCCTATTTATCTTGTGTGTAGCTTGCTCTGTGTATATTTATTTGTATGTTATCTCTCCCATTAGATTGAAAGCTCCTTGATGTCAGGGACTGTCCTTTGCCCCTTTTTGTATCTGTAGCACTTAGCCCAGTGTCTGGTCCGTAGTCTGTACTTAATAGATGTTGAATGGCCCATTGATATTGTAATTGGGAGTGGTTTGAAGCTGGCACACCTCTGTCTGTAGTCCTGGTGTGAGGTGCTGAGGGCCTGCATGAATTGGTGGCTTTGGGAGTGGAAAGAAGGGAACCTAAGTTACATATGAGCTTACTTGACAAGAGATTGGTTATGTGGGGTGTGTGAAAAAGAGGAATTGAGGGTGACATCCAGGCTGCAAACCTCGCTAAGTCGGGAGGAATAGTGGTACCCTTGACACTAATAAGAAAGTTAGGAAAAGGGTAGAGTTTGGGCATGTTGAATATAAGACGCTTAGGAAATGTGAGCTGTCCAAAACACAGTTGGTGATGAATGACTGGAGCTCAGGAGAGAGACAAAGCCCAAGGACATAGATCTGGTAACCTTCTACATAGAAATGAGAACTGAATCCATGGAAGCTGACGAGATCACCAAGTGAGACAGCATAGATGGAGAAAGCAAAGAGATCAGGGCAGAACTGTATAGATCACTCATGATTATCAGACCCCATCTGAATAAAGATCCAGCAAAAGAGCAAGAAGGAAGAGGGAGGTTGACAAGTAAGAAGCCAAGAGCAGAACCAGGAAAAGCCAAAGGGGGAGAGTGGCCAAGAAAAGAGAGGAATTGGCATATCTCAGGTGACCAAAAAGCCAAGGAGCATTAGGGCTGAGAAAAGTCCATTATATTTGGCAATTGAGAAATAATTAGTAACTTTGGAGAGAGCAATTTTAGTTAAATGCTGAGGTTGGAAGCCAGATAGCAGAGGCTGTAGAAGCACATAAGAAAGGGTAAGTAGAGCTTTTGCAAGGAGAGAAATATAGGATGACAGAAGGGAGACAAGAGCATGTTGATAGGCACCAGGAAGGGAGCCAGTAGATGAGAGACCGAAGATTAAAAAATGAAAATGATAAAGTCTGCTGGAAAAGATGGGAGAGGATCCGATCAAGGGTACATATAGAGGGGCTTTTCTTGGCAAAGAGAAGGGTCATATCTTCATGTAAAATAGGAGCAAAGGTAGAAATAGTGGGAGATGTCTGAGTGACATGAGATGCCAAGGAGAGAAGAGGAAGAGCTCTACAAATGGCCTCGTTACCATTTGTGAGACTAGGTTCTCAGGTTGGTTAAAGGGGAAGGGTTGCCATGAGAAGCTTCAAGAAACATGAAAAAGTTAAGAAAACTGCTATGGATGCACACTCTCTCCCAAATCCAGGAATACCCTTTTGTATTGGGTCAATGAAAGTCCATTTAAATAAAGTTTGTGTGTATTTGGAATCAGAAAACCTGGGTTCAGATCTCAGCTCTAACCTTTATGACTTCAGGTAAATATCTTAACTTCTCTGGACTTTGGTTTCTTCAAGTTTAAAATGAGCAGGCTGAGTGAGAGGATTTCTAATGGCCCTCCTAGCCCTAAATCTATGCTTCTCTGATTCTACGCAGGAAAATCAGTTCTGATTCTAAATACAGTATTCATTGCCCTACATTATGCTCTCAAATACAGCATTTTAAAATAAATATCAAATTGAATTTCTGAAATACTAAAAAAAAAATCTGTGCCTTATCATTATGGGAACCCCTTCACTGATACAGATCACAATCCCTCCAATTAAGAGTTGACTTGACCCGCCCCCCCCAAAATGAGTATCTCATTTCCAACCCTCTCTGACCATAGGACTCAGTGAAATTAGCCAGGTTGGGCCTCTTGTGTTACTAGTCCTATACATTCAACTTTTGACCAGGATGTGGAAATAGTTTCATTATGTAGAGCTAGATGCTGAGTATTCATTAAAATAGATTTTTCTGTCTACGAGCCATGTTCCTCTGTTATTCTCCATTTCATGCATTTTTTATACTACTCGAATCATGAAAGATGGGGAACTCTATATTTTGTGCTTAGAAAACACATGATTCCCCCTGTTGGACCTATCTGTGACATCATTCCTTTACACCTAGAAGCTCTCTCCCAGCCCCATTATTTCTTGAGTCAATTCTAGTATCAATATCTTAAATATAAATCCCCTTTCAGAGACAGTGGAAACGAGAAGCAGTAAGATAAGTCATCTGCATATACCATTTAATCACAGTGCAATTTCAGAAGATCTAGGCAAAGGAGAAGGGATTTTTTATACTCTTAATACATTTATATTCTGATTCATATTGCATTCATCTGGCTACATGTTTTATCTTAACCTTTTCTCTTGTGTTATTCCATGCCTACCATGAAGCCTTCCTTAACATTCCCATCCTGCTATCAAGGACCCTTTCCCCTTAGACCACATTGTACTTAATTTTGCAACTCCCTAATATGTGCATTTTTTGGCAGTAGTGGTCCTTTAGGGTTTGTCTTACCTATGTTATATGCTTTGGTCCTCACAGCAATGCAATGGGGTAGATGCTATTACTGTTCCCATTTCACAGATGAGGAAATTGAAGTTCTCAAAGGTTAAATGACTTGCCCCTGGTCACCTAACTAGTAAATATCTAAAGCAAGATTTGAATACAAGTCTCCCTGACTACAGAGCTACAGGGCAGCTCAGTGGATAGAGCACTGGGCTTGGATTCAGGATGTCCTAAGTTCAAATTCAGCCTTACACATTACTAGCTGTGTGGCCCTGGGCAAATCAATTAACCTCTATTTGCCTTAATCAGCCAGAGAAGGAAATGGCCAACCATTCCAGTATCTTTGCCAAGAAAACCTCATGGACAGTATTGTTGTGCTGTGGTCCATGGGGTCATAAAGAGTTGGATACAGAACCACATCAACAACTCCCTGACTCCAAATCCAGCACTCTCTTTTTTGGTATGGAAGGAAGGAAGGAAGGAAGGAAGGAAGGAAGGAAGGAAGGAAGGAAGGAAGGAAGGAAGGAAGGAAGGAAGGAAGGAAGGAAGGAAGGAAAGA
>NC_058134.1:152421501-152448328 GCF_016433145.1 Gracilinanus agilis
GAGGGAGGGAGGGAGGGAGGGAGGGAGGGAGGAAGGAAGAGATCTGAGCTATTTGGGAAAAGCTTCATGAAGGAGGACATGAAGTGGGTCTTGAAGGAGAAACATTTCAGCAACCAGAGAAGTGGAGGGAGTATATTAAGGGCAAAGATACACAGCAGAACAAGATCTGGGGAGTGCTGGAACCTAAAATGTATGAAGTCTAGAGTAAAATAAAGCAGGAAAGGCAAGCTGGAGCCCTTCCATCAGCAGAATAGACAGAGCCCCCCAAAGATGTACGAGCAGTAGATACTAAATAGGAAGACAACATTGGCATCTGGGTGATAGATAAATTGGAGAGTAGAAAGACTGGAAACCAGAAAAAATGGAGGATTTGCAGATTCCTGTCTTTTTCTTGCCAAATCTCACATTTAGTGCCTTCAACTCCTATGGGCAGCTAAACATTTCTGGTCGTGATAGTCAGCCCTTTGTAAGGATTAAAAATGATAAAGGCTGATATTATGAGGAAAAGTAATATTTTAATTAAAGCCATGTTGATAGAATAAAATTGGACCACATGCCTGGCTATTTAAAAAATCCCGCCTCCGGTACCTTCTCCCATCTTGTCTGTCTGGTATGCAAGAGGGCGCTCAGGTAGCCAAAGAGGAAGTCCAACGCCACTTCCCAATATTTGAAGATGTGCTTTACCTTGAAGACGTCATCCAAAACAGGAAACCCGCTAGACCATGGAAAATGTAGTTTTCAAAGTGTCCACAGGAAATTTGTCATTAAAGCTCAAATGAGTCTCAAATAGCTCTTAATAGAGCACCAGAAATTCTAAATAACACACCTTCGGTCCCCATATACCTAATTAGAGATGTCTGCAGTGACTCTGTACCTAAGTACCAAGGAAAAAATATCAAGACCTTGCAGAAATATAGATGGAGAGTGGAGATGAAACTTCTTTCATGTTCCACATAATGAGTTGTACACGAACCAGCTGGGTCAGTAATTATGCCATGAAACATGGGTGAGTTAATATAGCAATAGCAATCTCAGCTTAATCCATACATTTTCAGTGGCAACCATGAAAGAAGTATATGGATGGTGGGACAGTGGTTTTATACTAGAACGTTATATGGAAAAGACAGCGTGTTTTATCGTTTTCACCAGTTGCTAAACCAAATGCCTCCTCTGCAATTTGACTGTTTCTTTCAGTTTCACAAATCCTTATTAAGCACCTGCTGTGTGTAAGGCACCACATGAGGCACTTGACATTAAAGCCAAAATGAAACTGCCCTGCCCTCAAGAAGGTCACATTCTAACCAAGAGAGCTTACACTATAGGCAAGGCAGCATATACAAAGGAAAACAGTATCATTGCAAGAGAGACAGATGGCTAATAACTTTAGGAAGGAAGAGGGAAGGAGCAAAAGAAGCCCACATAGAGGAAATGGTACTTGAATTGTGGCATGATCTAGGCCAGAGACTCTGAAAGAGCCAGGAGGGGAGAGAGTGTTCCACACAGAGGGGACTATCTGTGCTCAAATACTGAAGTGGGAGATGGAATGCTGTATATGGGGAACAGCTAGCAGGCCATTTTAACTGGAATGGAGAATCATAAAGGGAACTAATATGGGATAAGATAAGAAAAATAGTTGGGAACCAGAATGGGTAGGGCATTAAATGCCAAATAGAAGAATTTGTATTGGATCTGAGGGCTAGTAGGAAACCACTGAAGATTTTTTAGTAGGGAGGAGCAACGGGAGTGTATGCATGTTTATTGGCAGCTATGGGGAAGACAGATTGAAGAGTAGAGAGTCTTGAAGCAGGGAAACCAATGAGAAGTCTCTTGTAATAGTCTAAGCAAGAAGTGATGGGCACTGATGAAAAGAACCAGAAAAAATGTGCATCCCCCAAAATAAGACTGTTTGGGATTTTTTAATTATAAGGAACCAACTCTGTATTCCTGCATGTAATTAAGGGGAAAAAAACCCAAAAGGTTACCTTCTTTTTTAGAAATGATACTAAGTAGGGGGCATCTAAGTGGCTCAGTGGATTGAGAGCCAGGCCTAGGAACAGAAGGTCCTTGGTTCAAGTCTAGCCTTAAATACTTCCTAGCTCTATGACACTGGGCAAGTCACTTAACCCCCATAACCTAGTCTTTACCACTCTTCTGCCTTGGAACCAATATACAATATTGATTCTAAAATGGAAGGTAGGGGACTTTAAAATAAATGAATGAATAGAAAGAAAGAAAGAAAGAAAGAAAGAAAGAAAGAAAGAAAGAAAGAAATGATACTAAGTATTTGTTCCAAGGCAGATGAGTGGTGAGGGCCACCTCACTTCAATTAAGTGATTTGCCCAGTGTCCCACAGCTAGGAAGTATCTGAGGTTAAATTTGAACCCAGGACCTTGTCTTCAGACCTGGCTCTCTATCCACTGAACCGGCTAACTGCTTCTCTGCATGTAATTTTTTTTTTTTTTAAACCCTTACCTTCCGTCTTGGAGTCAATACTGTGTATTGGCTCCAAGGCAGAAGAGTGGTAAGGGTAGGCAATGGGGGTCAAGTGACTTGCCCAGGGTCACACAGCTGGGAAGTGTCTGAGGTCAGATTTGAACCTAGGACCTTCCATCTCTAGGCCTGGCTCTCAATCCACTGAGCTACCCAGCTGCCCCCTCTGCATGTAATTTAAATGAACCAATGACCAAAAAAGTTTTTATTAAATGCTTATTAAGTGACAGTCACACCATTTCCCAGATTCTTCTTAAACTATGATTAAAAAGGAAATGAAGATAGGAAGTAAGGACTTCTCACTATGTGAGAGCACTGATCAGATTCAAAAAGGAAATGAATGCAGCAAATTGCATGATGATGTTTATTCTGAATTAAAACTGTAGATTAGAAATGTTTACAAGTGAAACTTATCAGCCATATGAGACAGAGAGGACCGCAGAGGAGTAAACATTTGAAAAGCCTCAATTGTATATCCCCTCTGCAATGTAAGGTGCTCATAATCCAGTAAGCACTAGAGAAGAGCTATAGAGGCAGGAATTATTGAGAAAGTAAAGGGAGGGCAAGATAGGTGGCTCAATGTATAGAGAGCCAAGCCTGGAGAACTAAGATCCTGGGTTCAAATCTGTCTTCAGACACTTCCTAACTAGGTGACCCTAGTCACTTAATCCCAGTTGCCTAAAGTGAAAGGGAATTCTTGGTTCCCTTTGAGTTCACACTTGTGAAAAGAGAATCCTTTGTTCTCTTTGCCTAGTTGGAGTTAAAACTTTGACAATAATTTAAGTACCCCTACTTAGTCCCTCACCAGATTGTGAAGACAGGATTAACTCTCCTTTGTCTACCTTTTGATTGAATCAACACAAACTTGAACTGGGTGGAGGAGCTCACAAACCACTTAGTGAGTTCACTCCTTACTTGATGCTAGGTGAGAAGCCAGCAAGATACTTGGAGAGTTCCACCTTTTTCCCCAAACTAAAACAGCCAGAAATTTAAGAGTTCACCCACTCAGAAAGGTGTAGTTCCAAAGGTGAGAACTCAGACAATTTGGAAACTGTGATTGGCCTCCATGAAAAGGGGCAGGGATAGGAAACCACTATAAAAGCCATGAAAATCTCTGAGCAGTCAGTCTGGTGACTCTAGTAAAGAATATCTCCTGGAGATACTTTTCGAGGGAAGGAACTTCACTGGAGACTTTGGCTTGGATCGTGGCATCAATCTTAGATTCTGACTCATGGACTACTTCGTTGAGTGAGTGAAAAGGGCTGACTACTCTCCTAGTTTCCTAAGAGACTATCTTCCATCTTGAAGGAGGCCTCATAGTTACTCACTATCAGCCCTCCTGGCTGAGGACTAGTATAGATATTTTCTCTAACCTTTCTCACATTTCTCTACCTTATTGTTTCCACTCTATTTTGTAAATAAACTTCTGACTTGAGATATAATAACTCCTGGCGATCACGTTATTTCACATAATCTTTACACTAACTCCTACTATTCTTTTGCCTTGGAACCAATACCTCATATCAAATCTAAGATAGAAGGTAAGGATTTTTGTTTTTAAAGAGAGAAAGAGAGGAGATATTGGGTCATTCTGTTGTAGAATAACTTGCTGCCCATTTAAAGTAGACAGATCACTGGACACAAGGCCAGAAAGACCTGAATTCAAGTCCTACCTCTGACATACACTAATTTTAAGACCCTGGGCAAATCACTTAACCGATAAGCTCCCTAAGCAGCTATATCCCTAGGGTTGCAGAAAAGGTGCCAACATGCATTGAGAGAAAGATGAAGTCACAGGTCTAGTCTTTCTCCTGTCCCATCACTGACTATGATAAATTAAAAAGGATTCAAGTACATGGTGGGGGGAGGGCAGGAATGAATAATGGAAAATCTGTTACTGTTCAATTTTTTTCATTGTAAATCTTTTTGAATGTCAGAGTTTTTTGTATGTGTTAAGTTGTTTGGGGATATGTGTGTTTGTGTCATCATTGTAAGAGGAGCAGAAAGTGTGTGAAAGGGAGTAATATGAAATAAGACTGAACAGGTAGGTGGGAGCCAGATTGTGAAAAGCTTTAAATGTCAGGCTGTAGAGTCTGTATTTAATCTTGGAGGCAAAAAAGGAGTCATTTATTTCATAGTGTAGAGCAATGCACCCTGGACTAGGAAAACGAGAGACCTAGTTCTGTTCCTGGGCCTTACTGCCTTTGCCTGGGAAATGGGGATAATGAAACATGTCAGCTCACCCCACAGGGCCATTGTAAGGATCAGATGAGAAAGGCACTTTGAAAGGAATTAAGCCTTAGACCAGTGGCAATTGTTGATAGTTATTATCCTGGATGGTGTAATGATGCTGAGGTTGACAAAAGCTCAGAAACAGCTCTTCCTGAGAATCAGGGTATGATAACCTGGTTCAGATTCAGCTAATTATCTTCTGCTTACCTGAGCCCCCACTCCCCACCATACCCACAGAATTCCCCATTTCTTCAGTCCCTCCCACGTCCAATCTTTGTGGTTGAATGCAATAGGTTTCCTTTGCTATTCCGTGTGCTGTCACACAGCTGTTGAAGTTCACTCCAGGGTGGCTCTGTTTCAGAAGCAAGTGAAATGATTCCTATATATAGCATGTAATAAAATTTGGGTTGGTTTGGGAGAAAAGGTGCAGAGGCAGCCAAAGTTAATATTAATTCAGCATTGGTTCTAGTGACCCTAGGACTCTGGAGAGCCAAATTTACTCTCCTTTGCCCTTGGGGAAAAAAAAAAAAAGGAGAATTTGGCCTGTGATTACAGTTTCATTTATAACCTCCCTTTATTTCCTCTTGCTCATTATTTTCTCCAAAATTCTCCTTGGAGCACAAATCTTTTTGTGCCCATACCTTAAAGACATTTATGGTTTATTTAAGAAGGTTTACGTTTAGATCCGGTCAGCAATTTAAACCCCAATCATTACTCTCCAGCCCAGTGACACCGTTTGAAGGTCATTTTCCTAGTACTTGAGTTACTCCCCAAACTGGTAACCTACTTGCCTCCCTAGAGGGGAAAGTACTGAAAAATCTCTCGGAAACTCAGGCTAGACCTCAAAGCAAAAATCAAGGATCTGAGCATCTTTTGTATTTTATTTTCTCTTTGCTCAAGAGAAATTTTTAAAATTCTTTCCTTGGTAGAGAGGCGAGAACGGTAATCTTGAGTGAAGAGAAGCGCTGTTCCTCTGGGCCCTTTATTAGCCAGGGAAAGGGGAAGCCTTGGACCAGATTTGGTGTAGGTCAGAAATGACTCAGTAGACTCCCAGCTTCCCAGCACTGTTCGCTGACTGGCTCCCTTCAGTGGCCTTAATAGGTTGTGAAGCAAAGCACTGCTCTCGAATAACCCTTCTGGTTTCTTGGAAAATTCGCCCCACAAATTCCTTTTCTTATGGAATGTCTTCTTCCAGTAACTCATGGCCATTTTCCAGGATTGCAAAGCCAGCCTCTTGGGTGACTATATTTGCAGGAGATCGCAAGGAAATCTCTTCGAAAAAGATGCTTCAGGAAGCACCCAGTTCCTTCTTCTAATAACCACAACCCGTCATGTGACTTGTCCTTCCCCCCCCCCTCCCATCTCCCGCCACCCCCAAAGGGAGTAAATTGTAATCAGCCTTTTATCTGTCTCTATTTACTTTTCTCGGTAGGTGGGAAAGGACTCCGGTTACTTCAGTGTCTTGTGGTTTGGCTTTTTTTTTTTTTTTTTTTTTAATCTTGTTACTCGCTTAAACTGGGCTTGCACAAACAGTTAACACATGCACACGAGACCAGGCGGCCGTTTTGGTTTTCTGCGCTTGATGTTGTTCTTGGCTCCGGATCAGTTCTGTGAACTTCTGGTGTCCAACTGGTAGGACCTGAACGTCGGTGTTTAACAAGTGCCTGTAGTCAAAACACTTGGGGTGTGCGAGCGCTGAGCCGCCGTTTTAGCTGCCGCGGGTCACCCTTGGATTCCTGAGCTGCTCCGCACACCCATCTTCACGTCACGTCACGTCGCTATGTTTTGTTTTGTCTTGTTTTCCGCGTGTGAGAGAGAGTGTGTGTGCGCGCGTGCGTGCGTGTGTGTGTGTGTGTGTGTGTGTGTGTGTGTGTGTGTCGTATTGCCGCTGCTCGCTGCTGCTGCTGCTGCTGCTGCTGCTCGGGATGGGGGTGGGGGCTTTTTTTCCCCTTCCTTGTGACGGCATCCGTGCTAATGCGAATCGCGTCAGGTTCCAAAAGTACAACATGTTTACAGCCGTCGTAGAATCAGATTAAGTTGGCAGCCTGAGTCGTTCGTAAGTGGTTTGAGTTTACATTTATTCTTCTTCCTAGCAGGATATTTTGCATAATTCTGCTGATCCTGTGTTATTTATAGACTTTTTAAAAAGCAATAGGGATGCATGCGAGTTCCTGTTTCAGCTTCAGAAAGTGAAATCTGCCCTCCTTGCGGATAAATAAAGGGCAATGCCGGGACAACGAAGTTACTTTTGCACTTGGTAGTTAATTTCCCTGTGATGTCATTTGACCTAGTCGTTGGGAGCCGGCTTTCTTCTCACTGGTGTTATCCGAAACCCTGATAATTGTCTTAGAATATTTGTTGTTTTTCCTGCCTCTATTACTAAAGGAAATGAAATGAAACTGACTAGGCAGCTTCCTTTCGGCGGGTAGATACTGCCTGGGGGTGGGGGCGGGGGCGGGGGCGGGGGCGTCGTTGCCTAGCCTTTTTGCATCTGGACTTAGTTGATTATCGACGTTATCCTGGGATCCTGCTCTGTAGCCCAGAGAGCTGGTCTTAGGGACTTAGTTTGATGGGTCGGTGGAGAGGGCCTAGTAGACGCAGTCGGTAGAAAGAGGGACCGTGTGTTTTTCAATTTGTCCTTACAAAAATGAAAGTGCTTTCAACGCGTGTTTATTTAAAACTGACACAAAAACTGTAGGTGAAACAAACGCCAGTTGTGGCTGCAAGATGACACACTTCCCAGTACAGTATTTGTCCAACTTTCTAGCTCATTGGTAGTCTGTCTCTCTTTCTCTCTCTCTCTCTCTCTCTCTCTCTCTCTCTCTCTCTCTCTCTCTCTCTCTCCTCTCCCATGCTAGACTTATTTTAAAACTCCAAACCAGAATTAGTAGGCTACAAAAGGTTTTCCCATAATATTTACCAGAACAGTAAGCTAAAAATTGCTCTGCTTTGCCCAGTGAATAGCTGGGTAATTAAATCAGCTTTTGATACTGTGCTTTAAGCCTCCCTATCTCTCCGGTCTGTTCACTAGTGAAATTTGCATTGTTAAGTAGCCTGTTCATCAGCATAATGATTTCTGCATCACAGTTTAATAGACCAGGATAACATTGTAAATGAGAGGAGACACTTTATTGTGCCTCTAGTTAAATATTTTAAGCCAAACAAATAAAAGGGAGAGACAATAAATAGAAATTTAGACTGTGTAGAAGATCATCTGCTTATGAAATCGGAACTGATAGAAATCATTTGGTCACCTACAGTTACGGCCCCTCCTCCACTGAGTCCAAACGGGGTCCAGAACAACAATGAACAGTTGAAACTGCCTACAAAGTTGAACACTCGGCTGTTCCTGACAATATTTAGAACTATTAATAATAGGAATTCTATTTTGCAGCTACATGTTGCACTCATTGGCATCTAACTGCATCCTAGAACAACCGTGATAAGGCCTCCCAGGTTTTTGTTGGTTTGGGGTTTTCTGTTTTTTTAAGCCCTTTCATTTCTAGGAGCTCCATGGACCTCCTGGAGGCTCTCTCATTAGTCCCAGCAAGCCAGCTAGGAAGAAGTCAGGCATTATTTCATTATTGTCCCTGCTGGAGAAACCGATTCAGAAAACATAAGTGATTAGTCAAGGACTTAGGGTTGTATAGCCTTTCAGAAGGCAAGCTGGAGGACTAAAGTCAGGGGCCCGGGTCTTATCCATTAGACCAGAGACCTTCCCACTAACCAAGAGCCGGCCCCACCCCACCCCCATCAGAAGAGGGAGACGGTGTCCCCATAGACGCTTTTTTTGTCATCTCTTTCTGTCTTTCAGACGATGATCTTGAATTTCCCTTTTGCAGCTCTTGGGGCTTAGGATGATGGGATCATAGCTAGAAGGGATCTCAGTGGTTCTGAGGCCAACTGCTTCATTTTAGAGATGACAAAAGTGGGGGCCTGGAGACAGGAAATGATGTACCTAAGGCCACATAAATAAGGAAAGACCCTCTGTACTGTACTGTCTACTCCCTCCTTGTGCAGTTTATTTTTATTCTCTATGCTTCTTGCCTAGAGATTTCTCTAGAAGTTTCTCCCACTCTTGGAGAAAATCGAGTTGAATCCTAAACCCTTTATGTCATAATTTGAGGGAAAATGACCAATGAATACTAAGAGACTTCCCCAGCCAAGCTCTTCTGTTGTTCTTCTGTATTTGAATTGCCCCACTGGCCTGCTCCGTCCTCAGCGGGAAGAAAGGCAATCTTGTCATTTGCCAGTCTATCATCTCTGACCCTTGCTTGCCTAGGCAGATACTCTTTGCCCTCCAGATATCCTGATAAGTTATTTCATGGTTTTGTGTTCTCCAAAGTGGTAGGGAAGATATTGGGAATATCTGGCAAAACAGATATTTGTGGAGTGATCCACGGTAGCTTCTGGGCCAATGAGCAGCTGTAGGTGTTAACAATGTAAATAATTCTCCTATTCCCCACTTCCATGCTCTCCTCCTCTCACTACCCCACTGAGGCCCAGGTACAGGTGTGGCTTGTGCACCAAGACCTGGTGAGGAAGTTGAGGGGATGTAGGAGTCCAGACAGCTATGATATGGTGGAAAGGCTTTAGAGTAAGAAGACATGGGTTCAAATTCTACCCAATACTGCCCATGTGACTATGGGTTAATCATTTAATTTCTCTGAGCCTCAGTTTCCTGCAAAATGAAAGGGTTGCCTGGATGGCCTCTGAGGCCCCTTCCTTCCGCCTATATACAGATCTATGATTCTGTATTCTCCATTGCACCTGGTTGGCTGATTGCAAGAAAAGGGTTGAGATTTGGATGTAGAATCCAGTTGAGATTCATTTTATGTTCCTTCAGCAAAGGGGACACATGCACATTGGATTATTTTTCTTAGGAAGACTTTGATGGTTTATTATTGTTATCAGTTTCATTTATTTGGATTCTTTTACATGTTTATTTTTCTTGCATTTTTTAAATAGATGTTGACTTATTGCAGTCAGTCACTGGACAGAGAACTAGGACTCCTGAATCATTTTTTTTTTTTCATTTTAAGCCCTTAACTTCTGTGTATTGACTTATAGGTGGAAGATTGGTAAGGGTAGGCAATGGGGGTCAAGTGACTTGCCCAGTAGGACTCCTGAATTATTATAGAATCTCAATTCAAGATTCATTTTCCTCTGTGACTTTGAGACCACTACTCAGTCTCAAAACCCAATCTGGGGGTGGAGTGGGTATAACTAGGTGGCTCAGTGGCGAGAGAGCCTGGAGACAGGAGGTCCTTAGTTCCAATCTGGCCTAAGCCACTTCCTAGCTAGGTAGCCCTTGGCAAGTCACTTAACCTTCCCTCACTTCTGCCTTGGAATCGATACTTAGAATCAATTCTAAAACAGAAAAAAAGGGTTAAAAAAAAAACCCACCAACACGGGATGAAGGGTAGGACCTTCAAAGAGGGCATCATTGCTTAGAAAAAGGTTTATATTCAAACTAGTTGGTGATATCCTAAAGTAGATATAGAGCTAAGAAGATATCCTAATAGATATAGATAGATCTAGATATCCTAATAGATATAGAGCTAAGAAGCAAACAAGCATTTATTAAGCACCTACTATGTGCCGGAGACTGCTTAGAATTTTATCCATCTAGTCCTTGTAACAAGCCTGGGAGGGAGATGCTATTATAATCCCCATTTTACAGTTGTGGAAACAGAGATTAAATGATATGCACCAGGTCACACAGCTAGTAGGGTGAGGCCAAATTTGAACTCAGGTCTTGACTCCAGGCCTAAGGCTCTCTCCACTGTATCACCTAGCTCACTGGAAGGGAACTTATTTACTTGGACTCTTTGGGGAGAAGCCAAACTGCTATAGGGTACATAATTTAGTATTTAACTTAAAGCAAATTTAAATTCATTTTTATTTATTTCTCAATTAACAAACATTTCTTAAGCACCATAGTGCCAGGCACTGTGCTAAACGGATGATGGGAATATTATTGCAAAAAAAGGCTGGGAAGTCACTGGTGGTCCTGATATGCTAGAATTCTGGCCACCTCTAGGTGTATGGCGAGGCCCTTCACTTTCCTCTGCTTCTGATCCCTCCTTTACTTAATGAGGAACTCATTTTTGAAATGAGATCACTTCAAGGGACTTTCTGCTATGGTTTCCTTCAGGAAAAACTCCGGTTTACAACTTCCAGGTTTCCTGGGTAGAGGTGGTTCAGGAAGGGCAAATGATTCCAGCCTGTTGGAAGACTTTAGTTATTTTCTATGGAAAAAGCACTGGATTCAGAGTCAGAAGATCTGAGTTTGAATCCTATCCTTAACAAAATCACTTGGCTCCTCTGAGCCTCCATTTCCCCATCTGTAAAATATTCCTACTGTATGCCTCTTCAGACTGCTTTGAAGAAAGTGCTTTGTAAATTATATTATGTGGCTTTGTAAAAGTCAGCTATTACTTTTGTTTAAAGGGAAAGATCTGGATTTATTTCCTGCCTTTAACACTAATTAACTGTGCAACCATGGGCAGATCACTTAAGCTTTCAGAACCTCAGTTTCCTCTTCTGTGAAATGGAACTTGAGATAATTTGCAAAGGACTTCCAATATGATTTTATTGAGGAAAGCTCCTATTCTAGCCAGATATACAACCCATCTATGACTTAAAGCGGTGATTTTGTTGTTTGGTTGTATCCTACTCTTTGAGATTCCATTTGGAATGTTCTTGGCAGAGAGTGGTTTGCCATTCCCTTCTCCAGTTCATTTGGCAGATGAAGAAACTAAGTCAAACAGCCTTGTCCAGGGTCACACAGCTAGTGTCTGAAGCCAGATTTAAACTCAGGAAGATGAGTCTTCTGGCCTGGCATTCTATCTACTCTAGCACTTAGCTGCAACTTAGAGCCATGGTGTCAAAACTCAAACAGATAGAGGAGCTTCTAATTCATACAGAAAGATCTCTGTGAGATTCATATTGACTCGTTTTAAAATATAGTGATCTGCGCACTCTTCCAGGTGGAGGGTTTGACACCTCTGGCTTTGAGAACTCTGGGAGACATAGATAGGCTAAGTGACTTGCCTAAGGTCATAAAGCTAGTTTTGGAGCCAGGACAGAATATAAGTGCTCTCCTCGGCCTCAGCAAAAGTGCTTTATAAATATCAATTATTATTCTATAAATAATCAACAAACGTTAATAACAAGCCCTCTATATGTCAGGTCCTTTGCTAAGAGCTGGAGGGTTTTTTTCCTTAATCAAGTCTGTGATTCATTTGTGAAACTCTGTTGAAGAGTCCCTCTACCTATGCAGTCTTAGAGTTGTCAAGGAAATTTCGAGGTTAAATTACTTCCTCTAGGTCATAGGATCAGCTGGGCCTTGAAGGTGATTCTTTCTCAGGGTCCTGTCAGCATTGTATCCAGTACGCCACACTGCCTCAAACTCTACAAAAAAGCAGTTCCTGTGAACAATCATTTCTGTTTCTTGAAAACTAGGGAATCCAGAATCATTCATTGTTGGGTCTTTAAAAAGGAGCACCAATTGCTGGGGTAACTTTTACAGCATGTGGCCTTCCCTTCTCAACACAGCTAAGATTGTCACTGCCTCATTAAGTGGGGCTGAGGGATGAGAGTCCCTTGCAGTGTGGAACAACTACCAGAATGTCCTCAGATCCTTTAGCCATCACCCCACCACCACCACCATCTGTGATAATTAGATTAAGTCTACACTGCCCATCTTTAGATTTAATCACCAAAGGTGAGAGCACCTTTTGGGAATTCTGGGAGGTCCTAACCCATGTGTGCAAGAGTGAGTAATGAATCAGAATCAATGGACCGCCCTCTACACTTTCTATGAGAAAGCGTCTATTGTGATTGGACACGCAGGCTAGGGGAAGGCACTGGAAGTGACACATACATGACCCCTTTAAAAGAGGGAGTTGAGTGAGTGAGGCTGCTTCTGGTTTGGTGAAGGGGATGTGAGGGAGCTTTGCTGGTTTGTACCGAGACTTTCCATGTGGTGAGTTTAAAGACAGAATCTTCCTGAACTTCTATTAAGAAACTTCCTTTTATAGACTCTATGAATGAAGTTTGCTCCATTCACCTCCGGGCCTCAGGCCCTTTAACCCTCGGCTGAGGGTTAAGATCTACCTGGAATAATCAGTGAGATAGATTCTTATTTTCTTCTTCTCTCTCTTCTCTCATGTAAATAAACTTCCATAAAAGTCAATTTTTATTTGAGATTATTTTTAATTGAGGATTGATAATAGTTCAATCCTCTGGCGACCATCTTTAATATATCGAACCCATAAAACCCTTTTTTCCCCTTATACATCACCAAAAGACATTAAATGAGGATCCATATGTACACTTAGCACAGTGGCTGGCACATAGTAGGTACTTAATAAATATTTTTTTGCCTGAGTACGATCATGACAAATCATCATTTAAGTGGATGTAAAGCCTGTTTGCTGAGGGCAGGATGGGCGAGAATGAAGCCAACATGATGTAGCATCCAGTTATCGTTACTGAAGCCTGTTGTAGTTCTGGGATGCTACCATCAAAGTAGTCGTTTTAGGGAGCACATGCTGCTATTACTGCCTGAGTGATGGAGATGGGTGTCTCAGGCAGTTAGCAGGAGTTTATTAAAGTTCCACTATTTGCCAGGCATTTTGCAGAGCACTGCAGACACAAAGAAAAGCAAAAGCCAGCCCCATTCTCAGAAAGCAAACAATCTAATTGGGGGAGACAACAAGCAAACAATTATAAACAAGATACAGAAATAGGGATCTTATTTGTACATAATTGGATGTATACAGATAGACATATAATAAATTGGGTATCATTTCAAGGGAAGGCATTAGTATTAAGGGGGATTAGCAAAGGCTTTTGGTAGAAGGTGGGATTTTATCTCTCTCTTTTTTTTTTAACCTTTACATTCCACCTTAGAATCAGTACTATGTATTGGTTCCAAGGCAGAAGAGTGGTAAGGGCTAGACAATAGGGGTTAAGTGACTTGCCCAGGGTCACACAGCTGGGAAGTGTCTGAGGCCAGATTTGAACCCAGGACCTCCCATCTCTAGGCCTGGCTCTCTATCCACTGAGCTACCCAGCTGTCCCCAAAAGGTGGGATTTTTAGCTGTCACTAGTAAGAGACCAAGGAAGCCAGGAAGTAGAGATGAGGGAAGGACATGAGGGATAGCCAGAGAAAAATGCCCAGAGTTTTGTTCAAGGACAAACAAAGAGGCCACCAGATCACAGAACTTGTTGGGTAAGTCTGGTGTTAAGAAGACTAAAAAGAAAGGTAGGAAAGGACCATGTTATAAAGGGTACCGAATACCAAATAGAAGATTTTATATTTGGTCTTGGAAGTGCTAGGGAGCCATTGAAGTTGTTTGAATTTGGGGAGGTTACATGATCAGAGTTACACTTTAGGAAGAACAATTTTAAAACTGAGTGGAGACTTGTCCCTGACAGGATTTCTTCTGCTTTCCCCACTGTATGTGTTGTTTTCCTTTATTACCTTTTCTGGGAATCTCAGAATAGCTCCCTCTCCTAATTTAAGAATCTTTGGCTATTGGCATATACAACACCCACCAACAATTATTTTTCCTATTTCTCCTTAGTGTTCATTTCTGTTACTGTAGATATGGGGAAATGGAACTGACCAGGCTAGAGAAAATAGAAATTAGCCACTTATTGGCTCTCACATTAATTGCTGTTCTTTTCCCAAGCCAGATGTGGCAGAGTGAAGGCATCCATTTCTCATTCTCCCTTCTCTCCTGCTGGGGGGACACCTCACTGCTGCCTTTCTGGTGCCAGCAGGATGTCCTCTGACAGCCACTGGAGAAATCCCTCAGAGCCTTTCCACAGAGTAAATCAGCAAAGCAGGAGGTGGTTGGTGGGGTGGGGTGACAAGGGGAGACTTCTCTCTAATAATCCATACACCTTGAGTGAGATAAAAATGTGGATTTCCAAGAGCTCTGTGCCAGGCCTATCAAAGCAGGGACATCCTGGCACTCTCAAATCAGACAGGTACAGTAGTGCTTTCAACCAGGGGTATCCAAGTTCTTGTCAAACCACAGGGGATGCACCAAGCTAAAAACAGCCTTCACAGCCCTTCATCACCTGCCAGAGCCCTGCTGACTATTGTTCCAGCCCTGAGAGTTTAACAAGGTGATGACAGAGAGAAAATATACCGCCAGGTTTACACAGCATGATTTGGGGGGAGAGTGGGAGAGAGGGAAGGAAGGAAGGAGGAGAGGAGGGATCCATTACCCTTTATAAACCAGTGCCCTGTTCTGGCTTGAGATGGTAGAAACAGCAATTATTATTGAAGAGAGACAAATAGAAATTTACTCCTTTGCAGTCAGTCCCCAGAGTTCTATCCCAAAAGCCCCTTTCCTCCTGCCAGTCTGAATATTGACTCTTCTTTGGATTTCCCCGTGATCTCTGCCCTTAGACATTGTAGTTCTTATTTGTTTTTAAGATGTATATCTTCTTGCAGCCTGAGAGGATCTGACCTAAAGGATGAAAGAATAGATAGACTCTCCAGGCAGATTCATTGAGTGCACCTTTGACCCGATTCATTCATTTAACAAGTATTTACTCTGTACCCACTACACATCAGTGTTATACTAAGCATTTAGGATGGCTACAGTAGCCACATAAGATACGTTCTCAGTGCTACATGAACTTAGTTCTTAACTTGGGAGACATGTTAAATACAGCTAAAAAGGTAGGTAGCAGGATGGGCCAGTACCCAGAGGAGCAATTCAGACAGTGAACAGGAATTCTATTAGGCATAGATCAATATGGACGGAAGCTTTCCGAGAGGATGAGGTGGACTTGAGCAGGATGGTAGGACTGGGGACAGTGGAGAGGAACGAACAGAGCATTCTTTTGGAGGACAAGGGACAGGCATGAATGGAAGATTGGAAGGGACCATTGGAGTTTTCTTTTCTGGGGAAAGAAAGACCAGTCTCACTGGAGGAAAGGGTTGGGAAGTAGTGAGGAATAAATACAATTGTAGTAGCAGGGTGGGATCACAATATGGAGAGCTTTCTGTGTTTGGATAAAATGTGGGCTTTATCCTTTATGCATTTGGAAGGAACCAAAGATTTCTGAGCAATGGAGTGAAGATGAGATTGGTATTTGGGAAGATTTATGTATATAGGGTGAGCTGGAAGTAGGAAGAGACTAGAGGAAGGGAAGCCAGAAGATTGTTTCCACCATCCAGGTGTGAGACAGATTCAGAAAGAAACTGAAGAGTTGACATTTCAAGGGGAAAACTGAGATATAAAAGATAAAGGAAAGTGAAGAGTTTTAAAGCTTTCATTCTGAAAAAACAGTGGTACCACAGATCCCAAAGGTGAAGTCAGCTGAGAACCAGAAATCAGAGTGCAGTTTCCCCATTGGGATTTTAAAAAAGGGGGGGGGGCTAGTCTGGGTTTGGTGTTCAGAAACGGAAGTAAATAGTATGTAAATGTTTCATTTTCTTATCTTTATCCACATGTCTGCATAGAATTTAGGTGTAAGTGTTTTATTAACTCTTTGTTACTCAAGTACTTGAGCAGCAATAAAATGTCTGGGGGGATAGAGGGTGGGACGCTTCTCTTTTCTCTGGGCTCTGAGTTACCTCTGGGCCAAGTAGGTGATATTTATTCTAAGGTGTGAGATGCTGGCCTCTGGGTATGGCTTCCCTTTTCCTCCTCCCATCCCTGCACACCTTCAGCCCCTCTCTTCAGAGCTACTGACTGAGCCAGCTAGTCACTTTAGGTCTGGAAAGACTTTCCAGTGACTCACTTGCCAGCTGTCCTTGTCTTTGCTCTGTCTTTCTTCTAATTATTGCAACATTGCAACACGCGCTCTAATTGACAGTCCCCACGGGGAGAAGCTGGGCTTGAAGAAAAATTCTTGTCAGTTCTTCGCCCTGCATAAGCGAAACTCAAGTGTATAGAACCTGGCTCTGAATTGGCGAGCCAGTAGCTAGCTTGGTATGTCTGTTTCTTTCTTTCTACCTGAGCCCTCAGGGAGCAGATGGACTCTGGCATCCCTGGAAGTGGGGGTGAGCTGGGTGGCTTGGAACAGCCTTTGACTGCAGAGGGAAGAGAAGGTCACTCCCCCTTGTTCTGACTAAATCCATTCCACAGAAATGGAATTTGTGGAAACAAGCTCTTCTTCTCAGGCCAGCACAGAGACCTCTAGCCATAAACTGATTCATTCTTCTTGTGAGTTCCTTTGCCAAAAACTTTCACCCTAAGTCTAAAGCAAGGAGAAGGGGGTGGCAGTGAAATACCGACATGTACTAGTCTTATTCTGCACATTTCACTGGAGATTTAACTCTCAGTAGCATCTAAATGCTTTGCATTGTTTGGTGTTATTGTCAGTTCCAGCATATAAGAGGCCATCAGTACCTTGTGATTGGAAAGAGTTATTTCCTCCCTTCCCCTCTGAAATTCTACCTTACAGAGTTTTGTTTTGTTTTGCTTTGGGGCTTAATAGTTCCCTATTAAAATGGAAATGTCCCTAGACTAGGACATGAAACTTTACTAGTTGATTGCTATCTAAGGGCGAAGATCTACTAGATGGAACCTAAACTAAGTAAAGGAAGGTAAGGTGGGGGGAAAGATCTCTGCAGTGAGGAGAGCTTGAAAGAAAAACTACAAGAAGTAGCAAGAAAGTAACTAAGACAGACTTCACATTGTTTTATAGGTATAGTGGATTGAGCTCTAGATTTGAGTGGGGAAGCCTTGAATTCAAATTCTGCCCCTGACTCTTAGTAGCTAAGTGACCTGAGGGCAAGTCACTTAAAATCTGTGTGTCTCAGTTTCCTCCTTGTTAAATGGGGTAACAATAGCATCTTCCTCTCTGGAGTTGATTGAATCAGAGGAGTTAAATGGTATATATTATGCTTTGCAAACTTTAAAGTTCTATATGTACACTCACTCCCACTCCTACACCCCACACCCTCAATCTATTGTGAGAATAGGTTTGTGCTTGGATAGGCTTCATCCTGGAAATGCTTCTACCTTTGTAGTTATTTAGCATAAAAATGGGTCTAATGAGGCAGGATCCCTGAATCTAGGGCTCTTCCTAGGATTCTAGAATGTTTTTTGTCTGGGCCTAATTGGTAAGGAAACCCATTCTACAAATGCAGATCCGTAAACCCCTGCAATTAATAGTTTTAAATTTGGGTATTAAGAGGTGGCTTGTTATTGTCAGTAGAAAAAAGGAAGAAGGGAAAACAGAAAGCATCCATTTTGTGCCAGACACTGCCAAGTTCTTCATTCCTCAGGTCCTCAGAACCACCCAGGAGGTAGGTGCTATTATTATCCTCATTTTATTGTTAAGAAAACTGAGGCAGGCTGAAGTTCAATGATTAGCTAAGGGCCCCATAGCTAGTTACGTGTCTGAGGCTGGATTTGAACTCAGGACTCCCTGACTCCAGGCCCAGCTCTACTTTAGCACTTTGTTGCCTTCAAGTAGGATTTGGAGGCCTCAGAGCACAGAAACCTTGCTTATGAGACCTTAGAGATCATAGATTATAGTCAGCTAGCCTAATGTTGTCCTTTCGTTGTTGTTTATTCATTTCAGTGGTATCTAACCTCGTGTGGGCCTTTCTTGGCAGAGATACTGGAGTAGTTTGGCATTTCCTTTTCCAGTTCATTTTTTACAGATGAGGAAACTGAGGCAAACAGGTGTAAGTGACTTGCCCAGTAAGTGTCTGAGGCCAGATTTGAACTCGGGTCTTCTGACTCAAGGCCCATCAACTCTATCCACTACTCTGCCTACCTTCCCAAACAACAAAGGCCCAGAGAAGTTACTTACTTGCACAGTTAATAGTGATGAAACCAGCATTGAAACCCAGATCTTCTGAGTCCAAATCCAGGTTTCCTTCCACAGGAAGAAACCGAATATCAGTGGTCTGCCTCAGTTCTTTGCTAAAAGATCATGGGGAAAATACTTTTAAATGATTGTAATAATAATAATAGTTATTATTATTACTTCTACACTCTAGTCCATATAAAAAATGTTCCCTTCCAAATGCATGGGCCCCTAAGGGTTAGAGGAGGGATTGGAAATCCTGGAATCAGTCTAGAGGAGGGAGAGCTTTGGGTCAGTTTCATGAAGTTTTTTCATCTGTGGAAAGCAATCACCCTAAAACAATGACAACTGCAAATGATTTCTAAGGTTATAAGACTGCCTTTAACACTTGGATGACTCAGGGAAACCACTTAGCACAGTGTCTGGCACATAGTAAGCACTTAATAAATGCTTATCTACTGGCAACTGGGATGGGATCCGGAAGCTGCCCCAGCTGCTCTGGCTTTAATGTACCTTTCTGTTTCTGCCTCAAAGATAGATGGAGAGATCGAGGGCACCTGGAAGAGAGTGAGTTGTGGCATTTTCTGGTCTACTTGGGGTGTTAAGAGGGAGGCAGTGTGGTCTAATGCGGTCATCGCACTGGGCCGAGAGCCAGGAAGTGTCCCTGACAAGCTGTTTCTTCATTTCTCAGTGGCTCAGCCTCCTCAGCTGAAAGGCAAAGACTGTCCCACTGGGGATGCCAGGTAGCATAAGCGAAATGTTTCTCTGCTTTGTTTAACCTGCGGAAGTGTGTTGACAGGAGAGCCTGCCAGTCTGGAGCATGCCGGCTCTCTGAAGTGTTCATTCAGCAATTAGACACCTCTTCAGTGGGGCCATTCCTAATTGGTGGGCTGGAGCTTAGAGAGGTGAAAAGAAAGCAGGGTGGATGACCCCCAGAGTCTTAAGCAAAAGGGTAAATCTAGAGCTTCTCCAGGGAGTGTGGAGCCTTGAATGTGGAAATGGTTTCAAATATTTTTCATACTTCCAGAAATCTCTCCTAATTGGTCTTACCTACTTGTATTACAGCTCAGCAGTCAGGTACGGAGGAGCTTGGAGTGCACACTAATCGACATTTGTTCATAGATTTCTTTAGGGTGTTTTTAAAAAAATCTCTTGGATTGTATTTAGATTATGGAAGTACTTGAGGAAGTATTAGATTGAGGAAGTACAAGATTATAGAAGCAGAGAGACTAGGTTTTCTTTTTTTAAATTATCCATCCATAAGACTCCCAGCCCACCTGCCCAAGGATCACTAAATATTTATTTTGAGACTGATGGAATAAGGGATTAGGAACGCTAAAGCTGGGGGTGCTTGATCAAAGTAGCCATCTTTTCCGCTGTATGTTGGAGAAAGGAGACTTGCTGCTTCTAGCTCTGGTCTTGCTTCCTACAGGTATGGGAAGCCACCCACACTGGAGTAGGACTAGATTAATGCAACAACTAAGGCATTGACAGCAAGATGTCTGCATAGAAAACACCCACCCTTACCAATTTCTAGCCTTCTTCTTGCTTCTGATTAAAAAGAGAGACTACAACCAAAAAGTCAAGCTGGGAAGCCTTGTTCTTATGGACATAATTCAGACTTTTTTCTTAGCTGCTGCTGGCATTTGTAAGGAGGTGTTGACTGGGTACAGCCACACCCTAAACTACTTAAGACAACTTCCTGTTTTCAAATGCCAGAAACCACCCACAGAGGATAGAAATGCTTCTGTCCAGGAGAGTTCAGCAACAAGCAAAAGAATATATGGGTGGCTGCTCATGATACCTCTCTGCTCTCTTGAGCTGAAAACCCTGGGTATTCTCTGCTTTTCTTTGGTCACAGATTTGAGCTTTCCTGTAAATAAAAGCACCTGTCTTCTTAAGAGAGGAAGTCATCATAAATAATCATTTGTTATTTTGTTGTTCAGTCATGTTCTGACTCTTAATGACCTCATTTGGGGTTTTCTTGGCAAAGATACTGGATGGTTGGCTATTTCTTTCTCACAGATGAGGAAACTGAGGCAAACCAAGTTAAATGACTTGCCCAGGGTCATACAGCTAGTGTCTGTGGGTAGGTGTCTTCCTGATTCTGAGCTCTTTGCACTATCTAGTTGCCCATAAGTAATAATAGCTAATATTTATAAAAGTCCTTAAGGTTTGCAAAGTGCTTTAAATATATTATCTCTTTTTTTTTTTTTTTGAAAGCCTTACCTTCTGTCTTAGAATCAATGCTGGTTCCAAGGCAGAAGAGCATTTAGGGCTAGGTAATGGGAGATAAGTGACATGCCCAGGGTCACTCAGCTAGGAAGTGTCTGAGGCCACATTTGAACCCAGGACCTCTCATCTCTAGGCCTGGCTCTCCATCCACTGAGTCACCTAGCTATAGGCACCTGTTTATCTTATCCGAAACAAGTTATTACTTTCAGATGTGGCTCACTTTACTAAATAGATGTGCTCTCAGGAGGCTGTGTTTGGACTGAATTCTTGACAATTTAATCATTTTAAATGCTTTTGGGAAGCTGGCTTTTTTTTGTTTTTGTGATGTTGATCTCATCTGATAAGAAATACCATGTACCAATGCAGATCAGCCTTCGCTTTGCACTTTTTTGGTTTTTAGAGAGTTGCCATGGGGCACTGAGGGAATAAATGACTTTCCAGGGTCACTCAGTCCTTATGGGTCTGAGGGAAGAGTCGTGCCTGGATCTTTATAACTCTTAGGTGGATCAGCACCTTCTCTGCTGCCAGCAGCTACTTCCTGCTGGGAATGCTGCTCCTCTCTATGTCTGGTTCTCTAGAGAGCGGGGGCTTCCTAACCTGGGGTCCATGGACCTTGGGAACATATAGATGGATTTCAGGGCGTCTGTGAGCTTGGATGGGAAAAAAAATTACATCTTTATTTTTACTAACTTTTGTTTCCTTTTGTAAACTATATTTTATTTTATGCATTTCAAAATACTATTCCGGAAAAGGAAATCACTACATTTCTGCAGAGGCGGTGAGCTGGCTCCATGGAAAGCTATAGTTGAGCCTTAAAATCATGTAAATTGGAGTTTAAATCCCTCCATAGACACCAGCTAGCTGTGTGACCCTGGGAAAGTCATTCTATTTGCCTCCTTTTCCTCATCTGTAAAATAAGGAGCATAATCCCACCTTCCCTCCAGGGTTATTGTAAGAATCAAATTAGATAATATTTCTAAAGTGCTTATAGCACATAGCCGGAAGAAGTCAGGGAATAAGCATTTATATAGCATCTACTATGCATCAAGCACTGTGCTGAGCACTTTTTACAAATCTTTCATTTGATCCTCACAACAACCCTGTAAGGTAGGTGCTATTATTATTCCCATTTTACGGTAGAGGAAACTGAAACAGATTAAGTACTGTCTTAAGGTGACATAGCTAGGAATGGATTTCAGGCCTTCCAGAACCCACCCTGCCAATTGGCCCCCTCTAGGCAGTTAGATAAAACCTTCAGAATTCAGCCTGTCAGGGTAGAGACATTTGGGATAGGTGGAGGGAGAGTTATTCTCTTAGTTCTGAGGTTTCCAACCCTTCAGGCATCTTGTGGATTTATTTTTCCAATCAGTCACTCAACAAGCATCTATCAAGCACCTGCTACATGCCTGGAAGTGTGCTGGGTAATGGGAATACGAAGACAAACGTGAAATAGTGCCTTCCTCAAGAAGCAATTGCACCTCCTATTAGAGGAGCCAGTATGAACACATAAATATATACAAAATGTGCTTGTTGGTTTGATGAAACCTTTCATTCCATTCCTCTAAGGAGCTTCTTCATCAGTAGTCTTAGGAGAGTTGCCGGGAGGGCACTGGGAGGCTAAATGTTCTTACTGGTACACACAACCATCACGGGTTAAGGGCAAGACTCAAACCTAGGTCTCCCTTACTTGAAGACCAGTTCTGTGGCCACTAGATTACCTCCTTTACACGAAATGAATGCTGGACAATTTGTGGGAGTGATTAGCAGCTGGGGGAGCCAGAAGAGCTCTGAAGGAAACTCAGTGAATTCTAAGGAGTAGAGAAGGGAGTGCATTCCAGGCACAGGGGACGGCCTAGACAAAGCTGGAGAAACTGGGAACTGGATATCAAAACAGTAAAAAGGCATTTTGGTGGGATGCAAAAGAGAGGGAGTGATGTGCCTCTAGAAAGGTAGGCTGGGTCCAGGCCCTAAAAGATGGTGAATGTCGGTCTCAAGGAGTTGATATGGGATGCTAACATCATGGCATTTATTGTGCAGTGGAGTGGCTTGGTCAGACCCCACTCTGACAGCTGTATGGAATGATAAGGGGGAAAACTAGGAGCTTTTAGAAGAAGGCTGTTCTACTAATGAGATGTGGTGAGCTCCTGTGCTCCATAGAGGTCTTGTATGAAAGGAGAGAAGAGAATGGATATGGGAGGATTTTAGATATCAAATCTTGGCAACTGAAGCATAAGGGGGGCGGGGGGGCGGGGTTTGGAGTAGAAGAGTAAAGGATTGAATAGGACTCCAAAGGTTTTATACCTGGGCAACCAGAAGAATGGTGAGAAGGGAGGTAAGAAGGTAATTCTGGCCATAGAAATAGGGAAGTCAGATGGGATGCTTGAGGAGAAACTTAGTGAATTCTATTTTGGTCATGCTGATTTTGAGATGCCTTATGGGGCATCCAGATCAAAATGTCCAACAGACAGTTATTAATACAAGGCTAGAGCTCAGAAGAGAAGCTAGGACTAGATACATAAATCTGGAAGTCATCTGCTCAGAGGTGCTAAATAAACCCAGGGGAGTTGATGCGGTCACCAAGTGAGGAAGTAGAGAAAAGGAAGAGGAAAGCCCAGGACAGAGCCTTGGGATACACCCCACAATTAGTGGGGAGGATATAAATGATGAGCCAGCAAAACAAACCGAGTGCTCAGACAGGTGAGAAAACCCAGAAAAGGTTTGGAAAGAGCTGACAGTAGTTTCAAATGCTGCTGGAGAGACCATAGACTCTTTTATTTAGAGCTGACGAGGACCCTAGAGGTCAGCAGATCCAACTCCTCTGATTTGTGATTGAAGAGATCAAATAAATTTTCCAGAGTGACACACCTACTGTTTGAGGTAAGATTCAAATCTGGTTCTTCCTGATTCCAACTTCAGTGGTCAATAAGGATGAGCTCACTTAAAATACTTCATCATGTAAACCCTCAACCTATCTAATCTCCATCTTCCCCTTGGGACTGGGTGCTACAGTTACCTAATTAGAGGTGATTGTATGACACTTCAGATTCTTGGGGTCTAGAGTTTGAGGGGCCAATTTTGGAGCATGCTATGTGAGTGGAGAGCCTAAAGGAATAAAATCAGAGATGCTCTAGCAGTAGTGGTACCTACTGATAAAATTCAGGTGTGAGCTAATCCAAATGGGAGGGGGGGGGGTGGGGGGGTTGGGAAGGTAGGCAGGAAGTTTAAAACTCAAGTGAAGATGAACCCCCCCAAGTGTTAACTCCTTGCCACCTGATCACTCATCCAGTCCTTCAAAGACTTCTGAGAAAGGCTTGATGTTATGAAGAGGACCAAGACTCCAGTGTCACTAGACCAGAGATCACTTTGTCCTCCATTCCTCAGGGACAAGCAGTTTTGTACTCAAAATTATTGATATGGAGCGTCATGAAACCTCTAAGAGAGTGGGAGAAGAGCCCTCAGCCGAGCCCCTCAGGCTGAAATCACACTTCTTTGCTTCTGGAGAGAGGATCAGAGTCCCAGATATGCTTCCCTCCCAAGGAATAGTAACTGATCATGACAGTGGTACGGGTGGTTGCAGCCCTAGGCTGTTCTCTCCTTTCTTTGCTGGTTTTTTGCAGGTTCATTCTGGTTAGTGTTTGGAAAGTGAAGATTTTGCTGTCATTTTCCCTTTTGGCTACCTTTGGTTGTCATGGGGACAGAGCCAGCAAGACAAGGAAAGCCAGCAGAGCTTTAAGACTGAAAAAGAACTGGACCAGTTTCAAGAGCCCTAGGACGGCCTCAAGGCCACAAAAAAAGGGAAGCAAGCAAGTATGGAGCATCTTCTCTTTTTGAAAATGTAGATATCCCTGGGAAGGAGAATAATAATAATAATAATAATAATAATAACAATAATAACAATAAGAGTCACTACAAGAGTGACTCTTCATTCTCTAGTGTTAGGGTTTACAAAACACTTGTATCACAACCACTCTGTTGAAGGAGGCAAGGAGAGTGTTTCCAGCCCACTGTTTACACTGTTATTAGTCACAACTTCTTTGAGCCTCAGGTTGCTCATCTTTCAAATGAAGGAATTGGAACAGATGATTTTTAAAAGCCCTTTTTAGCTGTAAATCCTCTGCCTATGACCAGGGTATACACTTTAATGTGAAAGATCTAAAAGGAGTATGATAGGGGAAAAGGCAACTTGAATACATGGAGTCTTGGGAATAATTATGTGGGAGGAGGTGCAACCAGGGAAAATGGTGACAACGAAATGAATGCCAAAGTTGACCTACTTCCCATTTTTGCCTAAGAAGAATTTTTACCACATTTTAGATGGTCAGGGCAGTTTAGCTTAGAGGAGGTACTCATTCACTGCAAGGTACTCACATTCTCATGGGAGAGGGCTGGACTTGCAAACTGGATGACCTAGGTTCAAATCATACCTCTGATACTGTGTCCCTGGTCAAATTACTTGACCTCTCATGTGCCACAGGCAACTGCTTAAGACTTGTGATTCCCTAAGCTGATGAAATCACAGATGGCTAAGCAGGTTAATGTATTTGTAGGACCAACTTTTGTGACACTTGAGGACAACCCCCGAAAAATGAGAATGAGAGGAGTATTTCAGTGTCCAGGACATCCTGTGCCCTCTCTGACCTCTATCTGGGTGCTGAAAGGGAACAGATTTACAGCAGACACAGATGATGGTGTGACCTCGTAGTGGAAATTCACAGGAGGCGGAGCTCTCTATTCCTGGCTCTGCCCCTAGAGCTGTGCTAAGTGCGTGACCACGGAGTTCCACCATGGCATTTGCCACAGGCCTGTAGGGCACCGTTTAACATGGCTCCTACCCAAATCATTTCAGAAGTAGGCAAGTGAAAAAAAAATTAAGAAGAAGTCCTGGATTAGAGGTTCTTAACCTGAAGTCTATGAACTTTTGTTTGTTTGTAATATTTAAATACCCAGCTAACTCCCTCCCTCCCCTCCCTGCTAGAGAAGGCATCATTTGACCAGAAAGATAAACAAAAACAAACATATCTATATGTATATGCATATAGATATAAGCACTTATTTCTGTCAGTTCTTCCTCTGGAGATGGTTTTATTGTAGTCATTCTTCAAACAATATTTCTGTTGCTGGATATAATGTTCTCTTGGTTCTGCTCATTTAAAAACTATTTTGATAACTTTATTTTATATAATTGGTTTCTTTTGTCATCGTGAATTTATATTAAATGTATTATTGTTTATTTTATTAATATTATTTCATTAATAGTATTACTTCTTATTCTATGATAGTTTGTTCTTATGCATCTAAGGACATCATTTAGAGAAGAGGTCTAGACTTCTAAAAGGTATCTGGGATGCAAAAAAAAAAAAAGTTACGTACTCCTGTCATAGATTTAGAGCAGAAAGGACCTTAGCAGCCACCTACTTCAACCCCTTCATCTTACATAAGAGGAAACTGAGGCCTAATGAGGTTAAGTAGATTGCCCAGAATCATCTAGGACTGATCTGAGATTTGAAACTAGGTCTTTCTGAACCCAAATCCTTCAGGTCTTTCCAGTATACCATGTCACATACCATCTACAACGGAGGCACGACGGTTGCCTTCATTGTCAGTAGCGTAGGTGGCAGTTAGCCACAAAGGGTATTAATTCTACAAATCTTCCCATTTCTGTTCCCCTGCTTCTCTCAGCATTAAAGGGGCAAGTGAGAGGTAAGTCTAGAGCTCAGGTTAAAAAAAAAAAAGATGCTTGAGGGAAAGGAGGGTGAGAAAGGTACTCATGTAATGGGTCATTGAAAAGAACATTAGGGGGCAGCTGGGTAGCTCAGTGGATTGAGAGCCAGACCTAGAGACGGGAGGTCCTGGGTTCAGATCTGGCCTCAGACACATCCCAGCTGTGTCACCCTGGGCAAGTCACTTAACCCCCATTGCCTAGCCCTTACCACTCTTCTGCCTTGGAGCCAATACACAACTCCAAGACCGAAGGTAAGGGAAGAAAGGAAAGAAAGAGAGAGAGAGAGAGAGAGAGAGAGAGAGAGAGAGAGAGAGAGAGAGAGAGAGAGAGAGAGAGAGAGAGAGAGAGAGA
>NC_058134.1:152455627-152531930 GCF_016433145.1 Gracilinanus agilis
TGGGCAAGTCAATTAACACCCCCACCCCACCCCACTGCCTAGCACTTATTACCAATACTTAGTATTGATTCTAAGACAAAAAGATAAAGGTTTAAAAAAGAAAGAAATTCCAGAGAAGTAGATTTCAGTTTAACATGAAGAAAAAATGAGTCAACAAGGTCAAGAGCTCTCCAAAAGTAGATTAAGCTACCTTTGAAAGCAGTTGGGGTTTCACTTCATTTTTTGTCATTGTTTGATCTTCAGTCATGTCTCTTTGATTCCATGGCCCGTAGCTATCCATAGGGGCTTCTACTTCCTTGGCAAGGATACTGGAGTAGTTTTCCATTTTCTTCCCTAGTAGATCCAGTGGATCCTTTTGTCAGGCAATCAGAAGTTAAGTGACTTGCCCAGAGTCATAGAACTAGGAAGCATCTACGGTCATATTTGAACTCTGGTCTTCCTGACTCCCGGTCCAGGCTCTTAACTACTGAGCCACAGCTGCCCTCTTCACCTCATTAAAGGTCTTCATAATTGTGTATTCATGGATCCTCGTTTTACAGAGAAGGAAACTGAGGCACAGGATAGTAAGTGGCAGAAAAGGGATGTGACACTCCAAATCCAGTGTTCATTTCACCATACCGTGTATTTTTATTGTGAGGAGGATTCTTGTTGTGATATGAGTGAGAGTAGACTTTTTCTGCTGAGGTCTCTTGCCATGGCCAAGATTCTTCAGTATAAATCTAAACAGTTATTCCAGAACAATTCCAAGTCATAGCCAGGGTTCTAAAAGAAAACAACTTACCTCCCAAATCTCATAGCTAGTGTATTTTTAACAGGTGTCCATAGACATATCTTCTGCATGAAGATAGCTATTGTGGCAGAGTTCTAGACTCCGCAAGAAGAACAAAGTGCATTCTTCCTCAGATATTTACCAGCTGTGTCACCCAGCTTATTGACTTAACCTCTCTGGACCTCAGCTTTCTGACGTATGAAATGGGAATAATACTAGCACCCACTTCCCAGGGTTGTTGTGATGATCAGACAAGATAATTTGCATAAAGCTCTTTGTAACTTTAAAGGACCTTAAAATAATGAATGTTAGCTATTATTATTATTATCAGAAATAGAAAAAAGGAGCGTTGATTGGAGATGGCTGCCTACCATGCTAATCAGTGTGAGGAAGCACAGGAAAGCACCAGACTATTACCCAGGTGGCACTAGACTAGTTGTCCTCTTAGTTCATCATTCTTTTCCAGCTTCCAGTTCTATGTACCTATAGTAGTTGCTGGAGGCTTCTTGGTAACTGAAGAAAACTGACTAGCCCTTTTGGAATAAGGCAGGTGGAAGGAGAAGTTAAGGATATACCATTCTCTTTTACTCTAATATTCCATCCGCAACAACCTTCCACACCTATGAACCATACATAGTGCTTGCCTCTCCATCAGACTGCCTTTTTATTTTAAATTTATTTTCTATTAATCTTTTTTCTTTCTTTCTGACCTCCCCTGAATTGAAAAGAAAAAGAAAAAACAACCCCCCCCTTTAACAAATATGCATAGTCAAATAAAACACAGCGCCACATTGACCTGATCCAAAAATGTATATTGTACTCCAGAGGCATCGAATTCACAGCCTTTTGGCCACCAGAACCCCCATGGTGTGCCCAAACCAGATTAAGATGTCTTACGGAAAAATATTTGACAAAATAAATAAAAATACAGTGCAACATGTTGAATGGAAGTTTTCAAAGTCAACATGTGGTACAGACATCTGTTTCTATTTGAGTTTGACACCATTGTTATTCTACATCTTTAAAATAGATACCTTTCAAAATTAAGAAAGAATCCAGTTCTGTATTATTCACTGTATTCTGCAGTGCATATTTGCCGGTTCATCTTGCGGAGTATTACTTTGGAGTGCTAGTTTCTCAGTCGTCATTTCTTCAGCCTAAATTATTGCATTCATGGCCATTAAGGTCAAAAAAAGGATCAAAAATCATCCATCCAGGGGCAGCTGGGTGGCTCAGTGGATTGAGAGCCAGGCCTAGAGATGGGAGGTCCTGGGTTCAAATTTGGCCTTCCCAGCTGTGTAACCTGGGCAAGTCACTTGATCCCCATTGCCTACCTTTACCACTCTTCTGCCTTGGAGCCAATACGCAGTATCCACTCCAAGATGGAAGGTAAGGATTTTTTAAAAAATCATCCATCTCAAGGGAGGTAGGTGGCTCAGGAGATAGAGACCCAGGTCTAGAGATGGGAAATTCTGGGTTCAGACATTTCCCAGCTGTATGACCCTGTTTGCAAGTCACTTAACCCCCATTGCCTAGCCCTTCCCATTCTTCTGCCTTGGAACCAATACTTCATTTCAATTTTAAGACAGAAGGTAAGAGGAGGGCAAGAGGAAGGAAGGAAGGGACGGATGGACGGACAGACAGAAGGAAAATGACCACCTATCTGACCAATGTTTTCTGTTGTGTTGCTGCTGCAAATATTGCCCAGGATATGGGGATCCTGTGTCAGGTATCATTGCCATCTACGAAACCCTGACTCAAAAATCCTCATCTGGTGTGTTTTTTTTTTACCATTGAGTCCATGAGATCCAAAATGGCACCATAACAATGAAGATGAAAGTAACAGAATTAATACAAATTTTAAAATAAATATAAATATTAATATAATATATTCTATATAACATAATGAATATAAAATAAATTAAATTTAAAGAAAAAAAGTAACAATTAATTTTAAAAAACCTCTGCCGTCCACTGTCCACACTGCTCCTTATGAGGTCCTGCTGCTGTTTCTCATGACATTTAAGAACTTTTCCTGAGTTCAGGCTTGGGAATTTTCCATTTCTAACCATTTTTTACAGGTTGTTCATGCTTTGTGACTCCTAGGCTCTTAGGTTAGGATTTCCCACAGTTAGTTCATTAACTGAGATGGTTGATGTCTCATACTATGATTCTTAAATTTTTTGGTTGAGGTTGTGGCCGTGTTTAGTTTGTGGTATTAAGGAGAATGGCCTCCTATAAAACATCTCTGTGCCTCTCCCACGAGAACCTTGGAGTTAATTTGGAATGCAGTTTGATAAAGGAATTTGGTATTTGATAATTGCCAATTGGCAGAAGAGAGCAATTGGCACAAATAATTAGGCCTGAAAACCTCAGTGATTTGTCCATAGCAAAGAGAGGAATTTCCTCTTCGAGGTATGTGCGTGTGTGTGTGTGTGTGTGTGTGTGTGTGTGTGTGTGTGTGTATGTGTGTGTGTGCGCAGATAGGAGGAGTGAAAGAAGGGGAATTATCCTCCTACTGAAAACAAACTGCTGAATTCCGGCCTCTCTTTCCTTTCCAGAAAGAAGACACAGTTCGATGTGTAAACCTTCTCCCTCTCCAGCATCACCACCCTCCAATTCCAGGACATCACTATTACAAGTGAAAGCAAAATCCTGTATCAGCGGCCATAACCCCGTCAGCAGCAACTCAAAGCCATTCAAAACGCCCAAAGACAATCTACTTACCTCCAGTAGCAAACAGCACACAGTCTTTTCTTCAAAAGCATCAAGGGATAAACCATGGTGAGTCATTGGATGCTGAAAACACAGAACTCAGAGCTTGCCTTTCCCCACTTATTCCCGGTTGCCCTTAGAGTGAAACATGGTACTTCCTTTTTGATTAGACATTATAGCCATGCATTTAGGAAAGTGAGAAGAAAAGAAGAAAAACTAGAATATTGACCTGGAATTAAAAGCTAGAATGAAAGTGGGGGGCCTAAAATTTAGTCTTCTTTTCTTGATGTGGGACTTTTTTTTTTCTCCCTTTACTGGAAAGAGTGATCATGCTCAAGTAAAGAAACCAGAAAATGTCCTTCAATTATATGGCCAGTTTGGGATTTCTCATGCTAAATAATAATATTAAAAATCACATGTGAGAAACAGAGTGGCATCATGGATAGAAAGCTGACCTGGGAACCAGCAGTTCAGTTCTTACCTCTGAAATACACTGGCTGTGTGACTTTGGAGATGTCACTTCATCTCAAAGTGCTCCAGGCCCCTCTGTTTTCAGAAAAAGTGTCTCTATGCATTGTTAGAGGGAGTTTCTTCATGTGGGACGAGATCTATACCAGTGAAATCATAAGTCAGATCCCTAGTCCATTACAGAGGACAAGTACTGGCCCACTAGGCAACAGAGACCATTCTCCTGATGGAGGCTCCTCTATGGAGGGAAACTGAGGCTGGGATTCTGCTTTGTCCTGAACCTTCCTCTAGCATGGACTAAGGAGTCACATCTCTGATAGATACTCATGATAGAGCCAAAAAAAATTGCACATTGGTATGTAAGCTGAAGTTGGCCAAGAAAAATGTCATTGCTTTGAAAGAAATCTAGTTACAAATGTCTATGAAAATGTAATGAGATGGTGCCATTTTTTTTCAACTTTATCTTTATAAAAAATATTTTAGAGAGCAGCTAGGTGGCTCAGTAGATTGAAAGCCAAGGTCAGATATGGGAGGTCCTGGGTTCAAATGTGACCTCAGACACTTCCTAGCTGTGTGGTCCTGGGCAAGTCACTTAACCCTCATTGCCTAGCCCTTTCCATTCTTCTGCCTTGGAACTAATACACAGTATTGATTCCAAGATGGAAGGTAAGGGTTTTAAATATACATATGTTTTGTTTTGTTTTGTTTTGATTTTAGTTAGCTAGAGCAGGTTCCCTTTGTCATGAGAACGTAGAAGAAGCCAGCTAGAACAAAGAAGGTATTCCAGGCTCCACAGACATGATGATATTCACTCTAAGATGTTTAGGGAACTCGGACAGATTATTACAAAATCATTAACCCTTAACTGTGAGGCCTTCCTTGTGAAAGAAGTGTGCAAAAGACAGATACATTGTCCATATTTAGTCGGAGGGCAGAGTTTGTTTTGTTTGTTTGTTTTTAAATAAAAATGACCTTGATCGTTATGAACCATTAAGCTACACTTCATTCCTGGAAAGATAGTAGAAAAATCATTTGTCAATCAATTTTTAACCACAGGGTTTTGGTAGAAAGTAATTCACATTCTTTAATGAAAAGCTAATCATTTCCAGATCAATGGAATTTCCTTTTGTGATAGAAACCCAGGCCTTACAGACGATGGAAAGCCAACAGATGTCCTATATTTGCCCTTCACAGTAAGGCTTTTCTTTCTTTTCTTTTTTTTTTTTTTTTTAAACCCCTACCTTCCATCTTGGGGTCAATACTGTGTATTGGCTCCAAGGCAGAAGACTGGTAAGGGCTAGGCAACAGGGGTCAAGTGGCTTGTCCAAGATCACACAGCTAAGAAGTGTCTGAAGCCAGATTTGAACCTAGGACCTCATGTCTGGCTCTCAATCCACTGAGCCACCCAGCTGCCCCTAGTAAGGCTTTTCTTTCCCCATGCTGTCCTCATCCATCTGCTTCTTCCTTTAGCTCAGAGGATGCACAACTGACTGAGTAGATCACATTCAAAAAGTGACTGTCCCTGGGCCCAAGGATAACACACATCTAAGGATGAGTTCTGTAGTCATTATTAGCTGTTATCTTTATCAGTGACCTGGATGAAGGAAAGAAAAGAAATGCTTATCCTATTTGGCTAGAGGCAGCACTGCTAATGCCCTGGATGATAGGAAATTAGAGAAATGGACCTTCAAGAACAGAGCAAAGTTTAATACAGGGACAAACATAGGGCGCCATGTCTTAAATCCACAAATGATGAGATTAGGCTGTTTGGGTACATGTAAAGCCAAAAGCAAAAAGAGTTAAGGGAATTCCAGCGATCACAAGTCAAATGAATTGAATTGCCAATATAATCCTGTGACTAAAATGTTAACATACTAGCAAAACACCACAATAGATGTGTGGGACACAAAGAACAAAGAAGGAATCTTTTCCACATGTTAGCTGTTAGCTAGCTTATTATTTCCAGTTTTTAGCCTCCACCATTTTTGGAGGATTTGCAAAAAAACTGGGAAGGTTCACTTGAATTCTACAAATATTTTTGAGCATCCTTTATGGGCAAGCCTAGGAAATGATAACAAGAATTTTCAAAAGGATGGAAAATAGAAGCTTTAAGGAAAAAAATGAAGAGAACTGGGTTTCTTAATAACAATAGTGATTGGCATTTAGGGTGGTGCCTTAAGGTTTGTAAGACACACCATTTCCTTTGAATTCCACAAAAATCCTAGGAACTAAGTTCTGAAAGTATCATTGTCACCATTTTACAGATGAGAAAATTGAAGTTTGGAGAGAGAGTAATTGACTTGCCCAAGACCTCCCAATGAATATTTGTCAGAGGCAGGATTCAAACAAAATTTTCTCTCATTTCTGCTGCTCATATACTTAACACGAGAAAGAGAAGCGTAAAGAATAGGTGAAAGATTATTATGAGACCTTTTGACCCTCTTCTCCACAAACAATAGAATAAGAGCAAAGACTGCAAGAGAGAAAATGTTTAGAAATAAGGACGGACTTTTTGGCTTAAAAGAGTGATTAAATATTGGAAAGGACTGGCAGATTTAAGATTTTGTGGTCCTGGAGATAGACAACAATCCATTTTTTCCACTTTAGTCAGTCACTTGAAAGCAAGAAGGTGAACCAAGTAAACCAAGCAAATGCCTTGATTCTCTAATATAACTTGGTTTCACTGAGCTGACAGAAAGAAAGACTTTAAAATTAATATTCTGTAGCAAGTAGTTGTATGTCTCAGTAATTGCACAAAATACTGTTCCATGGTTATACTTAAGGGGATCTAACCATGACTGGTGCCAAAGGGAAGCAGACAGGCTTATCCCCTCGCCTAACAAACAGTTTAATTAAGCCTGATATCTCGGCATCAGAAGAGTGGTGTAAATATTAAAACAATAGATAGAATAATTAATAAGACCCTCTTTAGGCCAAGGGATCCTAAAATCCAATTTGGATGTTGCTCGGGGAGAATGATATCGGCTTTTTGAAAGCCAAGAATAAGCACTGCCTGAGAATGGTTGTCCATGAACCCGGCTAGAGCTGCAGGTAAGGGACAGGCTTTCTCAAATAGATCAGAACTACTTATGAGTGAGAGTGGTTTTTTAATTATACTAAATTCAAGTTGAACCACTAGAAGCTTCTTCCATGAGTTTAAACAGTCTGTATAATTTTATTTGGAACTTAATTAGTTAAAAAATCCTAAACTTGAATGAATCCGCCAATGGAAAATTTGGCCTTTCTGGGTTTCATACTATATGGTTCTTGCTTGTGGCTTTCTTTAAATCCTCCTTAGAGAATCAGTCAATCAATGAGAATTTATTAAGCACCTTCTGTGTACAAAGCACTCTGTTTAGCAGTGGGGATACAAAGAAAGACAGATATCCATCCATCCTATGCTACATAGTCCTTCCTATGGAGTTTTCATTACCATCCCTAATTGTCTCATTCCTACAACATAAACCTTCTTTTCCATCAAACATATCCTTGGCAACACCTTCTGTACCACTTTTCATTCATTGGTGGTAACGTTCAAACTTACTTATGGGTACCATATGTTTTTATGTTGCCATTTAAGTCACTTATAAGTTTGATTCCTTTGAGATTCTTTTGTTCCATGATTCTCAGCTATGTAGCAATGTCCAAATGGATCTGTGCTCTCTTTTGGAAACGCCTTCCAATGGTGCAGGTTACAACCCATCCATGCTTGCCATTCTAGATGATTCTTATCCATGCCCTCCGTCAGTATGCCATTTTGATCTACCCAACGTACTGGAGGCCATATTCACTTTCTCTTGACATTCTACGGGGTACTAAAGAAGCACTCTAGCTATCTACAGATCACCCTTTGGCCTGCCATGGCCGCCTTCTCTTCCTATCATGCCATTCCTTGATGATGTCTTTTCCTCCTGTTCTTCAAATTTCTTCATGAATTGTATGTTGCAGCCTACTCACACCCACCATTTCCTTCTGTGAGATATTAATTTGTAATTTTTTTAGCATTCTTATATTCCACCAAATAACAACAGGATGTTTTGTCAACCAAAAAGTATTAAAATATGGGCTTTTGCTTTCATGGGATCTTCAGGGTCATTAAATTACATAAATGTAATTTCTCAAAGGCGATCCATTGTGCTTTCTTCTCATTCAGCTCCAGTGCCAACTTGTCTATATGTACTTTCTATTCCAAATATATTTATATTTATAGTAATCATTATATATATTTAGAGAATGAGAATACATACATATGTGTTTATAGGTATAAAGAGAAATAGATTAAAATGGAGTTTTATAGTAAGTTATTCATACAAATACATATTGTAATCTGGATAATATTCTTTATTCAGTTGGTCTTTCCTGTACAGGCCAAATTATCTTGGGTTATTATAGCTCTCTTCCAAGAGACTCTGCCATATTCTAGAGCTCAAAGCAATCAGCACAATGACTGGAGAATTAGGAGCCTCAAAATGACCTCTCCATCTATAGGGAGTCCTTACTCAACTTGAATTCCTTGTTAGTTCTCATCATAGTGGGAAATTTTTTCTTTCTTTAAATTCTTGTCTTTCCTCCTCCCTGGTAAGAGAAGTAGGAGGAAAGAAGGGAAAGTAAAGAAGGGAAAAAATTAAGTAACTAAAGAAAGAGATAACAAAGCATTAAACAAAACTCCCAAACCAGGGAAAAGGTTGACATGTGATATGATATGAAGAGTGAGGCTCTCTCCTGTGGAAATAAGGCCACCTTAAGTTAGATTGAACAAAAGTTATCATAGGAACAAAGTGACTTAAAAGAAGACAAAAAGGAAAACAAAAAATCCAACTAAGCACTTATCGCCAAAAGAATATTGATGGTAAAAGAAAAGACTTGGGAGGTGAGGTGGGCAGCAAGCAGTCTAGGGCTATTTAAAGAACTGCACAGGGCAGCTAGGTGACTCAGTGAATAGAGTGCCATGCCTGGAATCAAAAGGACCTGGTTCAAATCTGGCCTCAGATACTTCTTAGTTGTGTGACCCTAGGCAAGTCACTTAACCCCATTTGCCTAATCTTTACCCTTCTGTCTTGGAGTTTTTACTAAAATAGAAACTTGGAGTTAAATGAAAAACAAACAACCCTGCACTGTTTCTAAAATTCTGGGTGGGGAGATCTCTTCCCCTCTCAATTCTGATCTGAGATTATTTTCTATATACCACATTTGGCCTGCCTAGTTCTTGTCACAGTCTGGGAGATTGATCCACTTTGTTATTCTGGTGTCTCTTTCACGTTAGTGTGGTTTTCACAGAGGATGCTTTGTAGTATTCCAGAACTTGGTATGATTAATACTATGCCATCTGCAAGTTAGAGCATTTGGAGATGCCATCAATAGGGAATCCCTCTTTTGTTTGGATTTCATGAGGGATGTCTTCCATGATACCAGAGAACACTGTGGGTGAGCTTTTACATCCCTCTTTTACACCTCACTTGATCTTAAAACTCAGGGAATCACTGGACAGAGTTATTATTTAGTCACATCTCTCATTGATGCTTTCTGAATTCCAGCATATTCAGTGGAGACTTTGTCTCAGAAGAACCCTTCAAAGAGAAAATCAGAAGGTGCTAAAAAGTGACAAAAAACTCAACAACGTAATACAAAATTAAATGGACTATTTCTCTATAACTGGCGATAGACACTGCAGTCATTTCAGGATCAGCTGCTGTGTTCAGTCAGAAAATCTACAAGATAGAGCAGAGGTTAAAGTAAAAAATACCTCTTTAATACAAAGGCCATCACTATGTCTTGTGGCTAGCCAGGAAGATAGCCCTAAACGGGCATGCACAGTGCAGGCTTTTGAGTGTTCGGACCTCCTGTTTTTTTACAGTTCATTTATCTTGCCCAGAGATGACTTTCCTTGAGATAACCAGAGCTAAGAGGAACCCATGTGTGAAATCCTAAAGTCCTTGGCTGCAAAGCCCATAGGGAAAACAATGCCCAATGCAGACAAGCTAGTTTGGGTTACTAGCAGTAAATCAGCAGTGGATCCCACCTGCCCAAGTCTTCTTAGCTGTGATGTAGGCGTTAGCCTTTAGCCCTAAGAACACAGCTGACCAGGCAGAGGCCCGGGCTTAGACTCAGACAGTCTTTTCCTACTCCTGCTACTGTAGCTGAATTGGTCTAGCACAGCCAGTTGGTCAAGGACTCAGACTGGCCCTGCTATTTGAAAGGGAGGAAGAGAACAGGTTTTCTTCCCTCGTAATGAATTATTTCCTTTTCCCTAGATCCGATCAACCCAGAACTGTATGTTGAATACTAAATATGCCCAGCCATTAAACATGCAAGATATGGTTCTGCTATTCCAAAAGAAAAGGAGAAAAAAGAAAAAATTAGCAGGCTTGGTGCCCTCTCTGCATGTACACGCTGGCAATGGTGGCTTGTTTGTTGTATGTTTTTCCTGTCCTCTGAAAAGCATGGCTTCACTCAAGATGGGAGGCACATCCTCCCAGAGTGATGGGAGTGGGAGTGGAAGTGTTTTGGAAATCTTCCCAATACATTACGGAAAGGAAAATGATAAATGAGAGGCCCTGGCTAGCTGCCCAATGGAGAAACCTGGTTGGCTGATCTCTCCTTCCCTTGTATTGGCAAGGGCCAGAAGCAAGGCTGTTGCTCAGGAATGACAGCTCCAGGAGGAAATAGGCAGCTGAGTCTAGGAGACGGTACACCGAACTGAGGAAACAGAACACTTACAGACTCTGTGTGTGTGTGTGCATGTGTGTGTGTGTGTGTGTGTGTGTGTGTGTGTGTGTGTGTGTGTGTGTGTGTCTGACAGGCCGGCTTAAACATTCTGTGCCTCCTTCGTGTGATATGTCTCTAAAATGGGACTAGCCTTCCCCCACCTAAAAGGGGTAATTGGAGAATAAGTAAGGAAAAAGCATGTTGAATTCCTTGAAATTAAGAAAACTGCTTTTATCCATTAGGATGGCATTATCCTCATTCTTGATGATATTATTAGGGAGGGAGGATTACCAGAGGGTTGGATGCAGAAAAGAAATAGATATAATTCTATGTGCTCTGATTACAAGACCAAGGAGAGGATAGGGAGGGGAAATGAGATCAATTATACAATATTGGGATTTTAGATCATTTGTTATTTTTTTCCCCTCATCCTCAACAACTTTTTGCCACTTTAGGAAAATGTTAAGATGCAGGGAATTGATATTTTTGCAGGTTCTATCTCCATTTCATAGTAATCCCTTGTCTGAGGTAGCTCATTGGCACAGTGGGTAGAGCACTGGGTCTGGAGTCAGAAACCCCTGGTTTCAAATCTGGCCTCTAGTACTTACTTTCTTTTTTTTTTTTTTTTCCTAATTTACTCTTTTTTTAAAACATTTTTTATTTAAGTATTTTCCATGGTTACATGATTCATGTTCTTTCCTTCCCCTTTTCCCCTCCCTCCTCCAGAGCTGACAGGCAATTCCACTGGGCTGACATTTACTTTCTATGTGACCCTGAGCAAGTCTCTTAACCTCTTGTCTGCCTCAGTTTCCTCACCTGTAAAAATGGGGACAATGACAACATCTACCTCACAGAATTGTTTTGAGGATTAAATGTGATTAGCACAGTGCCTGGCACCTAGTACAGACTTAATAAATGCTTGTTTCCTTCCTTCAATAAACAAAATTGTTAATGTTCTCAAGTAGTTTATAGTCTTCTGAGGAAAATAAAATATACTGTACACAGAGAAGTAAATACAAGCTACATACAAAGCAACAGGGAGAGGGGCTTCCTAACAAGTGGGGGAATCGATCAGGAAAAGCTTCACATAGGATGTAGCGATTGAGTTGAGCCCTAAAAAGTGCCAGGGATTCCAAGAGGTGAAGGTAAGGAGGAGGTGCATTTTAGGCACACAGGCTACATAAGCAGAAAGACAGGAGATGAAATGTCAGGTTCTAGGAAAAGCAAGTAGGCCAGCTTGGCTGGAACATGGGAGATGGCGGGGAGAAGGGGGCAGGGAGAAAAGGACCGTAATGTGAGATCAAGCTGGGAAAACAGGTTGGAGCCAGTGTGGAGGTTTTTCAATGCCAGAGGAGTTTGTATTTTATCTTAGAAGCTTTAGGGAGTCATGGAAGATTCTTGAGCAGGTGAGTGATATGATTAGACCAGTTTTTTAGAAATACCATTTTAACATCTGTGTGGAGAATGGCTGGTTATAGATAGAGGGAAGAGATTGGAAGAATAATGGAAAGGCAAGGGCAGTCATACAAATGGGAAGTCACAAGGGCTAGAACTAGGTTGCTGACCATGTGAGGAGGGAGAAGGGGACAGATAAATAGGGATGAGAAATATAGCAATTAGTTGAATATAGGGATAGTGAGGAAAAGTGAAGAGTAGAGGATGACTGAGGTTGTGACCCTTAGTGACTAGAAGGAAGATGGTATCTTCAGCTATAATGGAGAAGTTAGGAAGAGGGATTGACTTGGAGGGAAAGATAACTTATTCTGTTTTTGAAGTAGTGAGTTTGAGATACCTATGTGATCTTCTTCATGTCCAACAGGCAGCTAACATGGTGGAGTACTAGACCTGAGTCGGAAAGACTCATTTTCCTGAGTTCAAATCCAGTCTCAGACACTTACTAGTTGTATGACCCTGGACAAGTCACTTAAACCTGTTTGCTTCCGTTTCCTCTTCTGTAAAGTGAATCAGAGAAGGAAATGGCCAAACACTCCACTATCTCTGCCAAGAAAAACCCAGAAATACACTCAGGTTAGGGTTAGAGTCTAGACAAAGGTTGTAGGAAAAAGGCAAGTGAATGACCTCAGAAAGAGCCTTGAGGAACATTCATGACTAGTAGGCAGAGCATGGAGGATGATCCAGAAAGGAGACTGAGAGAAGACAATATCTCCAAGGAGGACGTGGTCCACAGCATCTAACAGTGCCAAGAAGTCAAGAAGGATTAGAAATGGCTATGAGATTTAGCGTTGAAGAAATCATTGACCATCTTAGTTTCAGTTGAGTAATGAGATTATAATCCAAATCTCAACTGGCTGAGAGGTGAATGAGAAGAGAAGAAGTGAAGACAGCAAGTAAATTGCTTTTTCTAGGAGTCTTGACTTTGAAGGGGAGGTGAGAAAGGAGGTGTTTTTAAATGCCTGCATGTCCTCACTAGTCTAGCTTCCCATACCACTACAGATGGAAGGAAGTTTGCTGATAGCTAGTCTTCCCCCTAACAATTCAAGGAGAATAAAAGGAATAAGAAATGAAAGATGGGCTTGTTAGTTTGTTCCTTCTTGGTGTTGAAGCTCCTGCCCTGAGGCAGACGAGCAGCTCATCTGCAGTCTCTCTTCTTAGAGAGCTTCCAAGGCCATATGTTAATAGATTTGCCAGTGACAGCCCAGTATGTACATAAGTGAGACTTGACCTCAGACCTTCCATCCTTCACAGGTAGCTTTCCGTTCCTTTTCTCAGGCTACCTCTGAGATTGGACATCCCCTCATCTTCACCCTACTCCACGATGAGGAAGAAAGGCAACCATAGGATAAGGAAAGGAAGGGAGAGAACAGAAGGACAGGCTCCAGATACAGGGAGAGTGTTTGGGCAGTGGACGATGGTAGGGAAGATTCAAAAGAGGGTGGGGACCTTCAGACCTCCTTCAGACTGCCTGGGAAATACCTCCTTACACCAGTGAGGCATCAAGGACAAGGAAGTTATTACTCCTTCAACATTTAAGTGCATCTCACTCATTCAGCTTTCAGATAAGCTAGGGCAAAGTCTCCTGCTTTGAAAGATGGGCTCAAAACTCCATGTGGTCTTGGTAAATGAGAAAAGTTCTCAGAAATAACAGAATGGAATTCTTCAAGGAGGAAGAAAGGATATTATCACCCCAGCTAGAAAGGAAACGGAAGCCAAAGGATGAAGAATGACCAGTTCCATGTACCATTTAATCAGGCTGTGGGTCAAAGTGAATAACAAGATACCGTGGAGCATCATTTGTTTTTTATTGCTCACCAGAATGCTTTCCTCTTTAGCGTAGTGGCAGATGGGATAGAGGCTTGATTCAGGAAGTTGATTGAGTTGTTTCAGTTGTGTCCAGCTATTATTTATTTATTGGCACCATTTGGGGTTTTCTTGGCAAAGAAACTGGAGTAGGGGCAATAGGCAGCTCAGTGAATAGAGAGCCAGACCTAGAGGCAGGAGATCCCTGGTTCAAATGTGACCTCAGATACTTCCTAGCTGTGTGACCCTGGGCAAGTCACTTAACTCCAGGTGCCCAGCCTTTACCTCTCTTCTGCCTTGGAACCAATTCTTAGTATTGATTCTAAGATGGAAGGTGAGGGTTTTTTAAAATGGAGATATAAAACTTATACTTTAAAAGGAAACGACTTAAAAATAAGCAAGTGCGTAACTTTCATGAAGATATATTGATTTTATGGGAAGAAAACCTCCCAAGCATGAATGATACAGGAATGCCTATCAATAACTTCGTAAGAGGAAACAGTCCAAGACCGTAGAATGATGCTCTCATTATATTTAGCATGAGGCAATCTGTTACTAGAAGTCCATAACTGGTTCAGAACTTGTAACTAGAAAACAATATGAAGAACTTGCAGAACAAGGCTTTTTTGGTGTTTTCTTCTAGTTCGGTCAAAAATTAAGACTCCTTGCTAATTGTTAAAAACATAAGACACAAAGATTAGAGGGAGAAGAGACAGGGAGGGCACAGCTCCCTATATGTGATGTGTTCCTTCTCGCATAGACTGATGGATGGGTTTGTGTGTCTTCTGTTCCTCTGAGGATAAAATGGGAAAACAAGTTTAAGCTGCAGGGCAAAGGATTTAGGTTAGCCCAAAGGGGAAAACAAATCCTGACCTTAGAATGAGGCCCCTGAATGAAGCTCTGGAATCTAATTGTGTTTGACACCACCCTCCCTGGGGACCACCAAGTGTAGATAGAGAGGAGAGTGTGCACTGGTTGTTGGGAAGGGAAAAGAGATGTGTTCATACTTTGGTTTTTGCTATACTTTCTCAGTCAATGTCCTAAAATCTCTGAAAAGGAGAATCTTCTCCTAAAAGATGGGGGGAAGTGGGAAATGTGCTTAGGTTCACCACATAGACAAGACAATATCTCAAATTCCTTCTAGTCTTAAGAGTCTTGGATCCCAGCATTAAAAGAGAAAAAGGGCAGACGAGAAAACTGAGACTACCTGAAGGCTGAGCAAGATACGTGGAGCTTCTTGGGCCCCCAGTCTCTCTTTCCTTCTGAGGGTAGCAGGTCATCCAAGGCAATCCTGGGCAGAGATTGAGATCCTGAAACGTGTGCCAAATCGGCCGATCTCAGATGACTTTAATACTGAGACCCAGTCCTTTTTATCCCCTAATTCCCCCTGAATGAATAATCGGGTCAGAGAGGAAGCCAGGAATAGCTCTGGTCCTCACCAGGCACTCTGGTATGCCAACACAAGTACTTGAGGTCACCCAACAAGGTGGCCTCTCCTCTCTCTCCCTAGCCCTTCCCAAAGATGGAGAAGTCGTTTTCTTTCTCATGGCTTCTTTAGGCTTTCCCTCTGCCCTCCATCTACCCTGGCAGTTCTGTTGACACAAGAGCCTGGTGAAGGAGAGATAATGGTGAATTGCTCGGCTCTTATGGCTCCAGGAGGGGATGCAGTAGCCAAGTCAGCATTACCCTCAGTTCAAAGGGATCCCATTATTAGCCCAAAAGAAGATTCCTTCTGGACACTGACATCTGGTGGCTGAAGACAGTCACTTTCCCATCTCATTAGTCCCTTAAAGCAGGGTTGGCCCAAAATTAAGCTATGGAGAAAGGTGAACTTCCTTTTTAGACCCCTTTCCTTTCAGTTCTGTATTCATTCATGACTTCTGCCCCATCAGGCTTCATCCCCCTCATTGTCCAGGGCTCAGGCCCTCCTCTCTCCTCTTCTGGACAAAAGCTACTCTTGGGAAAGATCTGCTTTCAGATATTTAGACCCAAATATGAATCGAAGTTGCTGTTTCTTCTCCCCAAAATCACCGTGGCATAAAAAAAATTTTATTCCTGAGGGAAAGAATTTCGAACAGCACTAAGCAGCTGAAGTCAAGTCTGTTTTCTTCTTGTATGAAGCATAGGGACACAGTGCTGACTGGTATTTCTTACACTATGTTAAATGGTAGTTTTCTGTTCTATCAACGAGTAAAGGCAAATCCTAAAAATTTTACTAAGGTGAATTCCTTGTTACCTTTGTCACAGTATCACTAATTTAGTGGGGTGGGGTAGAAAGAGCGCTGAACTTGGGGAAAGTGGAACCTGAGTTCTGATCCTTACTACCTTTGTTGTCTTGGGCAAGTCACTTAATCTTTATAGGTCTCACTTTCTTTACGTGTAAAATAAAGGGTTCACACTAGATGACTAGTGAGGTTCCTTCTAGCTCTAGGTCCTCTAGAAGACTAGATAATCTACTATAAAAGGAATAACTCCATGCCACTGAGGAAAACCTGGGTTTGAGTATTAGCTCAGACACTTAGTAGCTATGTGACCAAAGGAACTGGTGTCTCGTCCATAAAAGGATCATCAGAATGCCTATAGCATATACTTCACGAGCTTCTTGTGAAGATCACATGAGATGGTATATGGAAAATACTTTGGAAATCTTAAAGAGGTATATGAATGAATGCAGTGATCATCATCACCATCATCGCTGTCATCTACCTACCTCTATTTTTCTCTTGTTCATTTTTCCTCCTGAAATACTAAGAATCTTTTTGGGCAGGTCAGTGTGCCTAGAGTATCTTCCAAAAAGAGACTTTCTGAGTTTTGTGAGTCTCAGTATTTGGTTCTCTTCCATATCCCCACTAACAGGAAAACCAAAGCTGCTTCAGAACAGTGTTCTCTAAATGTTTTTGATCAACTGTGCCCTTCTTAGCAAGAAAATTTTGAGCAGGCAAGCCCAATATGTGTTTATTACTTATTCATAAAATTATTCTCGGGTACTTCTGTGCTGATAACTGTATATCATAAAACTTATACAAGGAGACAAAGACAAAATGATTTTGGGTCTTAGAATCAATAGGGAACCGTTTGACTTTATTAAGTGATGTGGTCCAATATTGGAAATCGGTTTCAGAAAATCACTTTGGCAGCTGTGGAAAGGATGGGATTGGATAGTATAGAGATGTGGCTGGAAGATGACAATAGCCAGTCAGAAGGTTACTTAATGGTCCAGATGAGGGAGGCGATAAGGACTGAAATTAAGGTAGAGGCCATGTTAGGGGAGAGAAGGGAACAAGTGGGGGAAGGGTTACGGAGATAGAAACCACAATTTTGCCATGAGGTGTGAGAGAGAGGAGTTAAAAATGACACTGAAGTTGTTAACCTGGATGACTGGAAGGATGGCTGCCAAGGCCTTGACCAAAATATGGGAGTTTAGAAGAGGGGGGAGTTTTGAGGAACAGATGTAATGAGATCTTCAGAGCAGATTATGACCCATCCATGCCTAATCACCATATGAGATTCACTCTGTCTTACCCAAAACGAAGAAGGGTTGTGGTACAGCAGAGGCAAGGGGCTTGCTGTTCCTGTACTTAATATAGTGTCCAGTCCATAGTACACACTTACTAAGTGCTCATTGACTGTCTTTCCACTGCCTCGTGGGATAGCCCGCCTTCTGAAGGGTATAAAAGCTATCAGGTAACATATAGGACAGAGGGCAAGTGAGCAGTGGAGGAGCGAGTTTTCCATTGGAATCTATGGCAGCTACTGCTATGAGTGTCCAGTTAGCAATTAAATTATAACTGCCCTTATGGACTAATGCCTGCCTCTGAAGGTGGAGAAGGGACAATTGCATTCAGATCTTACACCATGAAGGAAGGGGAAGAATATGTAACAAGGAGGAATAAGGGTAGATATGGCTATATTGTATAAAAACTCTACAATGGGCCATTGCTACAGGAGAAGGAGGTGCACACCATCTTCCCAACCTCCATTAATCGATCACGTTCCCGGAGGTGAGGCCCCAGATCCCAGCTTTGGAGATAAGTGGTGTCTAGAAGAGCACACCGTGGTTTCTCCTCTTGAAGTGTCTTGTATAATCAGCAGTAATCTCCACTGCTTATCATGTTCCTAAAGAGCACTTGCTAATAACTAAGATTTCTTTTCATAATGAACAATAATAGTGTTTGAACATCTGCAAAGTTCTCTCTATAGATTATAACATTTGATTTCATGCCTAGGTTGTCTTTGTGTAAGAGGAAGTTGAAGCAACCACTTGCAGTTTTTCTCCAAGTGTTTTGGTGGTCCAGATGAGGAAGTCTAATCAACCTATCCAGAGCTTTGGTGATGACCAGCTCATTAAGAACATGCCAGAACTAAGGTGCTTAGCTTTAAGGGAAGCCAAGTCACCTGAGGAGCATTTTTTAATTGAGCGACTTTGAATGGGTCAATTAATTAACTAGTTAATTGATGAGAAGGTGTTTATAAAGCACTTATTATAACCCAGGCACTCTGCCTATTTTGGGGGTGCATATGTAAGCTAGCAAGACAATCCTTACCATCAAGGAGCTTGCCTTCAAATAGAGAAGTGATGACTAGAAAGAAGTGTTTTGAACAAGAATATCACAGGGGTGGTGAAAGGAACCATACAACAATTGACTCCTCCTTTCCAAGAATAGTAGTGTTGATTTGTTCTCAGAGCTAGAGTTGGAAAAGAAATACATGTGAGATGGCATGGCATAGTGGCATGGCATGGTATGGAAATAGCTAGTGAGTAGCTTTGGGCAAGATAAGATGAATGCTTACCAGTCAGAAACTCAGTGGACTTCAGGGATGAGAGAGCTTTAGGTCCAGTCGGAGGTGGAGGCTGACACCAGGACCTTCAGCTTAGCACTGTTGGTCCATCCTGAAGTTCATTCTGTTTATTTTCAAGTGTTTTAATGCTGCGCCAAGGTCATTGTGAAGGGAATTTTGATCCTTTCCTCCTGAGGAGCTGGTCAACTTTTCAGCCAACTTGATAAACAAAATTTCTGTCCTGTCACTAAGGTCATTAATGTCAAAATGCCATAAAGCATTCTTTGCAGGACAGGCTCCTGCCTCATACCTCCTACCATAGCCCTCAAGTCAGCATTGATCTAGCAATAATCTGTCTGGTCTTGCCCTGGTAGCCAGTTGTGTACCCATCTAAGAACCCTGTGATACAGACATTTTCGTGACTTATTAAGGATGTGTTTTGTAGGATAAAATTCAAAGGCTTGCTAAAACTGAAAGAAATTGCCTATATTGCCTTCTGTTTCCAAGGCGTAATATTCAGAAAGGAGTTGGTAAAGTCTTTGAGGTTTGTTTTGTTATTTCCCAAGCTATGCTTGTACTCCATGCTCATTATAGTGTTTGCAAACTAAATTTAAAATGATCTGTTTCCTCATAGGAGATAACATTCATTCAGCAAACATTCACTGGGCACCTTTCCGGATGTCATGCTTGGGATTCAAAAGTTTTCATTTTTCAGACCAGTCCCCAAATATTTCTAAATCTAGTGCCCTCAGTGATGATATTGTGTGGTTTTTTTAGTTGTTCCCAAGTCTTGTTTCAATTTGAAAGATATAACGATAATTTCCTAACAGTCACTATAGAAGAGGGAAATCAATGGAGATTATGGAATCATTTGCATAAAGGTCTTAAAATAGGACAACACTAATCCTTCAGGGATATTGTAATGCTGTTTTTACCTCCAAGGAGAGAAGACTAGATAAATCAACCCTCCTGAGTTTCTTGGAAGTCATATCAATGAGGGGGACATTTTATATATTCAGGCAACTAGAACAGGCGTATGAGCACAGGTTCCTAAAAGAAATTAGTCTGGGATTAACCAAGAATTTTCATCAAAAATGTAATCCCCAGCAATAGTATTACATTTTTTTAGGCTTTCCCTCAATAAATGCATCTTGTTTCTATGCAGGTAAGTGTAAGGATAATTGGGGAACATTTCTGCAGGTCTCAAGACATGAGAAACCTTTTTCTAAGGACCCTTCTGACTCTAAAATTCTCCTTTTCTCAAGATTTATGTGTTGATAATGTTGAAACTGTAAATTATGATCATCAATAAGGTATAATCACTCTGATAGCGCCTGGATCTAGGAATATGGCAGCCACCTTCCTCAAATGGAAATTGAGATGATCTGCCTCGACTCCATTGCAGACAGTAAGGAGCGAAGTGGGGAGGGGGTGGGGGGTGGCAGCAAGGGTGTATGAAAGGCACGTTGTGTGAATGAATGTAAGAGGAAACTTATTCGTGAAGGCCAAAGGGTCACTTTGGCTAGAAAGGGCAAGTTATACATGCCAAGTGCATTGGAAGAAAGATGTGCAATTAACAGAGGGGCCCCGAAGAAACAAGCGGGCAGATTGTCCCCCAACATGGCCAAACACTTGATTGTGGGGAGCCCATGTTTTCCATAGCAGGGCTGAGGGAGGGCGGCCCCTGACTATGCAATCCTCTCTCCATGACAGCCATGCAGAGGTACAGAGATAACAAGGAGATAACTACTCCCAGTATATTACACTCAGCAGGAAAACAAGCTGCTGCCCCGTGCTCCCTTAAAGAGTTCATCCCAAGCGAACAAAACAGGCATTATGGAGCCAGCGGGAGAAGATCAGAGAATCATCCTTCTCTTTCACATACTGCTTGCAAAGAGGACGATAGTGAGTGGGTAAATGTGGCTAATTGTGAGGCTTCTGGGAGGGAGTTGGGGAATTCCTTGGAACTGGGGGAAGGAAATTACAGGAACAGAGCCATCAGACCCAAGAAAGGATGGCTAGGCTTACCACCCAGAAACAAACCGCTTAGGCAACAAATTGGGGGCTAGTCATTGCAGCCCATCCTGACTTTGAATTGTTTGAGTTCCTCTGATAAATTATAGAAAATGGTCCCATTATTAGAGGAATCGGAGAGCATGTTTTAACTTACCCCCCAAATGGAAGCATCTTTACCTTGTTCTTCAAGACTCCATACTTCAAAGGAGAATGCACACCAAAGTAAATCCTATTTAAACCCATTGTGTCCTGGGAAAGTAGCTGGAGCAAAGAAAACTAAGGGTGATGGGAAGAGAAAGATAGGGACAGAGAAAAAATCTTTCCAGGGGTACTTACCAAAAATATTTTCTTTTACTATAAGCCACAAATTCTTGAAACTTGTGTTGTTATAAGCTGCTTTAGCAGCCCCGTAAAGCCTATGGACCCTTTCTTAGAAATTGTTGTTGGGGTTTTTTCCATCCAAGACCACCGATGCCCTGAAGTCTCTCCAAAAAACTAGTGCTCCAAGGACCCCAGATTAAGAGCTTCTGCCCTAGATTATAAGAGCATGGGGTAAATGAAGAGGTGCAGAGTGGGACAGAACAGAGAGGGAGAGGGAAATGCTCTCAAAAGTTTCGGGTTACTTTCATGTTCTGATTTTTAAAAAGGTTGAGAACCTCTGGGATTTATTTTTCAAATTGTGTATGGCATATCTTGCATACATTTCCTCTCTGTTCACTGATTTAGGGATTCAAGACTGTTGCCAGTAAGAGTGAAGAAAAGAGACAGAATACTGGGATGAGCCCATGGCTGCCATTTATACTGGGTGGGATGAGGGTGGTACGGTCACATAGGTATGATTTTCACTTCTCACTTCCTCTTAATTTCTCCTGGTGATGTGTTTTGACTCCCAGCTTCTCCTCCCCTAGAACCATTAGAGTTACCAGTTTCTCTTTTCTGTTGATTCCTAGCAGAGTCTCCTCCTTGACTCTAGCTAGAATCATATTGCTTCAGAGGGACATCTGGACATTTTCCCAAGGACTTGAGGGCTACCCTGTATTTTTCTAGGGAAAAAAAAGAGAGACCAAATAAGTAATCAACAGTAGCAGCTGCCAAGTTCTACCCCCTCTGCTTCATAGCCTTATCCCCCAGTTGCCTTAGACCCTTGAAAATGACACAACAGAGAAAGTACACCATTCCTACCGTCCCCAACGTTCTACCTCATAGCTTGGCATCATGGAAGTTTGCCAGGCATAGGAAGGCCGACACTGATCACATTAGATTTGGACTTCTTTGATAGATGACTATCTCCAAATTCTACCCCTTCCAAAATAAATGAGGCTTGAAAGAATTGGATGTTGGTATTTTTCAGGCTCCTCATGGGTTAGTTCTCCGATTGGCTAGTTTCATTCTGATTCTGTTGTCAGCCTCTATATATTGAGGTAATTAGGGCCCAGCAGGATTTCTAGGAACACTAACTAGCAGCTTAAGAATAGTAAACAAGCACTCCATCATCCATTGGCAGAAAGCTCAAAATAGGAGATTGGTAATTGGTATATCTAACCTGGTCAAAGTATAAGTAAACATAATGGGGACAACAGAACTCTAAGGAGATGAGACAGCTGGCATTGTTCCAAAGAGCTGGATTGGCTGCATCTATAATTTTGTGGCTGACTTGGGGAAGCCAAGTCTTAGCTGGATATACACTTTGGGGGGAAAAGACAGCATGCTACATTAAACACTTAATTTTGGGGTTGTATTTGCATCAATTCTCAAAATATCCTCTGCTTATTCTATTCAAATAGAAACATTTATAAGTTATTATTTACTTGGCACTTTGCTGAGTTATTTTGCAAATGGGTAAATGAAGACCCCAAAAGGCTCAGGAAGTAGTAGCATGCTATAGTGGGAAAAAGACCTGATTTTGGAGTCAGAGAGACCTGAGTTCAAATTCAAATTCTTCCTCCTTACTACCTCTGTGACTTGGGGCAAGTAACTTAACCTCTTTTTTTCATTTGTTAAATCTAGAGATTAGATGGCCTGGAAAGGACCTTTTTAGCTCTAAAATCATAATCCTGTGGTCACTGATTTTCACAGAGTTTCCAAGCAGGAGATTAGTCAGTCTAGAACTGAGACGTTCAAATTCCCTTTCCTGAATTTTTTTAGGTAGACCACACACTCATTATCATTATAGTCAGTGTTCACATTTTTATTGTCCAATATGGAGGGCTTTCCTCACTGCTCCAAAAGGTTGGTAAAACAAGGATTGTTATCCTCCTTCTTTAGGTGAGACAGCTAAGACTCCCAGATAAATGATTTAATTAAGGTGGTGTAGCTCTAGTGAGTGAGTGGCAAAGCCAGGAATCTAATTCTGTGGGTTCAAAACTCCAGTGTTTACAGCAGAAAGGATGCTGGGCCGGGGAGTCAGGAAGACCTGAGTTTAAATCTAGTCTCAGACACTTAATAGAAGTGAGACCCTGGGCAGATCACTTAACCTCTGTTTTCCCTTAGTTCTCATGTAAAATGGAGTTAACCACCATATCTACCTCAGTGGATTGTTGTGAAGATCAAATGAGGTCATATTTGTAAAGCATTTAGTAGGTGCTATACAAATGCTAATTCCTTTCCCTTTCACTACTCTTTTATCTAAATATGGATGCCAAAGAAAAGGGAGGGTGGGGGCAGCTCAAAGATATGTTTCTACCTTCTTATACCTTCCAGGATTTAGATGAACCACTTAGCACCTTATCTACACTCAAAAGAACAGAAATAAAATAACAGAAATAAATAGTCATAGAACTAAAAGGCAGCATTTCAAAAGGAATAGGAATGAAATCACTGATTATTTGTTAAGCAGCTCTTGGGTGTGTATGAAGTAAGTGGGAAGGAAGGAAAAGAGGAAAGTGTTCCTAGTAATCCTAAATTCCCTAGTACAGGTTTTGCTGTCGGTTTTTGTTTTATGTGTATGTGTGGTTTTCATTTTTCTCATTTATTTTTAGATTAGAAATGTAACAAAATGCACTGTGCAAGGTTTTCAAATTCTCTTTTTCAATGGTGTTTTGGTCTTTCAGTGTATTTGAGTGCTTTGAGATGAGTTTTAGAAATTAGCAGATGTTCGATTATGTCTAAAATAGTTTCCACACCACTTTACCTACTCTGGAAATCCTAGAAAGAGTAATGGTTTCCTATCACACCCCAAACCACCAGCCTGCTTGACCCTATTGAAAGACCCAGAGTCTTGTATAACTTTTTTTCAGTCCAAGGAAAAGAATGTCCTAGAAAGAATCCAAGAGTGGGCAGCCTCCAGATTCCCTACCAGCACAGTGGATTTGTCAGGTCCAATATTTGCCTTCCAAGATGTTGAGAATCTGTAAACAGCATCTGTGCTCCCATTTTAAAAGAGAAAAGAGGCTAGGGACAAAAGAGTTACCATTTATTAAATTATTAAGTTAATCAAATAAACATTTCATGAAATTCAAAGAAGGAGAAACTCTTTATGGATATAAGATGGTTTTCCCTAACTCTACACAGGTTCCAGTCTTAATGCTAATAATGATGAAGATGATGATCATAGTTTAAATTTCTTTAGCATTTTAACTTTTACCGAATGCTTTATACACATTATTTCATTTGATCCTCACACTGACCCTGTGAAGAAAGGGCTATTATTACCTCATTTCACACATGAGGATTCTAAGTCTCAGAGAAGTTAAATGAGTTTCCCAAGATCACATAGCTATTAAGTGTCTGAAGGTAGGATCTGAATCAAGATCTTCTTGCCTCCAAGTCTAACACTCCATCCACCGTGCCTTCGGGCTACCTTTCAATGCCTCTTTAGTGACTGCTAGACCAAAAGGACTTAATGGTCTGTGTCCACTCATGTTATAGAGCTCACTCAGTAAGCATAGGTCCTCAACACCCCAGCCTGGCTCTTGGCTCTCAGATGAGTGAGGAGCTGAAAAAGCAGCCTGTGCTTGGAGGGGAGAACGCAGAGGTTCCCCTGGAGCCTGGACAGAGACTAAATGAAATCAGACCCTTTTCATTCAGGGACCTAGCTAGGGCTGAGTCCCTTATAGATCCCCAGGAAGGACTAACCCCATTTTAAAACTCCTGAGTGCAGGTATTAGGGAAGAAATAGCCGTGATTAGTGCTGATTCTGAGGAGCGAAAGTACACCTTCATGGGCTGCCTTTTAAAAATTCATCATGTAAAGAAAGCTGCCAGCTTCTGAGAATTGCCCATTTACATAACTAGCTGACTAAAATGGGATATTAGATAATGTTACACGGCGGCTCACTCCATTTTAGCCCGTTCCCAGGATATGAGAGTAATCCAGAAGCCCTCAGACAGCATGTTGTGTAGTCCTCTGGCCTGAAGCCATCCCATCGTGTTGTGTGATCCTGTCAGCACTCCCAAGCTAAGCAGATGTCAGGCCTGATCAGGATGGGGATGGGAGCCTTAACCACTCGCGAGAGCAAGTGAGGGGAGTATTTCGGCAAGTGGTGCCACTGCCTTTGGTAACAACCAGCATTTCTCCTCGTAGGGATCTCGTGCCGCCAAAGGTGCTGTCTTACAGATGAGACCACCTTAGGGAGACTGGAGTGGAGGAGGGTTGGGGCGGTGGAGGAAGCAATGTAATGGCCCAGGGTGCTAAAGCAGGATGATGGGTGAGGGAGAAGGAAGGGGTCAGCTTTGATTCCATTCCTGGTTCTGTGCTGGACCTTGGGATACCAGCTTTCCTCCTGGTCACGACAAAACGGAATTCCCCACAGCCCACGTCACCAGGGTCATTACAAAGGAGTGATCATGGAGCTCTTGGCAAACTGGCAAATGGGGTTGGGTGAACATCTCCCCTCAGTGGACATGATGCACCAAAGAAAGAATTTGTGTTTGTTCCTTTGTTTTGCAGTGTTCCTGTTCCTATAGTCAGTTTAGAGAAAATTCCTAACCTAGTGAAGGCAGACGGTGCCAATGTCAAAATGAACTCAACAACCACTACTCCTGTGACCTCTGCCACCTCTTCCTCTGCTGTGCCTACCCCACCTTTAGTTAAACCGGTGTTGATGTCCAAGCCGGTGTCACCGTCACCAGAGAAGATTTTGAATGGCAAAGGAATCGTATCTCCCTCAGTAGACAAGAAACACCAAAATGGCACCAAAAGCAACAAGCCTTACAAGAGACTTTCAGGTAGGTCACAGTCCCTTTGGAGTATGGCAGCCTGCTGGCCCCTTGCCCCTCCCCAGCGGAGTGGTCCCCACTCCTAGCAACCCCGTTGCCTCCGAGCCAGGCTGTTCATCCTATGAAAAGGAACTCCAGGTGTGATTGACCTGCAAAGAGCCCCCACTTGAGAAAACACACTCAGTCACAAAATCCCAGCTTAAAGTGGCTTTAGTGTTATTAGAATCCAATTAAATCCATCTCTTTGCTTAAGTACCCTGTGGTCCAGCCTGAATAACTCCACGGAGGCGATTCCAACCACACAATAACAACAGCAAATCCACATATTTCCAGGGCCCTTGTAGCACTCTAGCTATGCACAGCCATCTTCTGCTGACAGGCTCATTGACTCACTCTAGGAACTTTCAACAGTGGCTTAGGAGAGCTCTGGATGACGTCTCTCGAAGGGCTCAGTGGAGATTAGGGCTGGTCATGCCAATAGGTTTCAAAGGACAAAATTCAACCTCTGCCCTTTTTCATGGTAGGTTTCCAAGTTCATTCTGGGTTTCCTGCTCCCTCTTCCACCACTTGATTGGTTCAGTGTTCTCTTGAAGAAAAGCCCAAGCCAGAGCTGTTGACAGTGGCCTTTGTCGGCAGGATCAGCTTCGCTGCTCCAAGAGCAGTCACTTGAGCAGCCCTGCCTGGCCACCCCCGAATTGGTTCCCTGCAGGACTGGGTGATCACTTGCACTGTTGTTGGGTTGTTGTTGTTTTTTTTTTTCAGCAGGATTCCTCTTGTGAATGGGGCATTGACTTAGAGTTATCAGCTCAAGTGCCACAAAAGACAGTGTGGGTGCAAGTCTCATATTGACCAGAAACTAAAAGAAAGACCAGACTGGGGTAAAGAACCTCAGGAAGGGAGGAAGGGGCTGTACAAAAATACTATCTGTAGTAGAAACTCAATTGCAAATAAGACTCTGGGTCCCGAATATTCCAGAGAAAGCTAGTGAATCAAGTTTGACAGCCTTAAGTGCTCAGCATGTGCTATTCATCAGCATGTACTATTCATTCCCTGGCAAGGTTTGGGGTGAGGGGCTCCAGTTTTGTCCTTGTGTCTCACCAGATTCTATGCCCCTGGCTATTCTTCTGAATGGGAATTTAGAGTTTTGACTCACAGAAGTGGATGGAAAAGTTATATTTTTTTTAAATAGTACAGTCATAGACGTGATATATCCAAAGGCATTTACTTCATTTCTATGTGCAAGTAAATACGTGACCTTGGTTTTCATCCTGCACACCAGTCTGGATTTTTATAACTACTATTTGGGAGAAGCGTAGGGAAAGAAGAGCTGTTGTCATTGGTTTGTTTGGTTGGGGAGGGGGCAGATTTTATGGTATATTTTCTCTCTCTCTGCCTTTCTCCCTTTTCCCCACCTCTCTCTCACACTTGGCAGCCATCTTTCTGCCCTGCCTGAATGGCCCATCTCCAAAGCAATGTGAAGTGTATGCTCTGTGGTGTGTGTGTGTGTGTGTGTGTGTGTGTGTGTGTGTGTGTGAGAGAGAGAGAGAGAGAGAGAGAGAGAGAGAGAGAGAGAGAGAGAGAGAGAGAGAAGGAGGGCTCCATGCCAAGGTGGGCTTGAGTGCCTTCCACCTCAGCTTCTTTCTTAATGACTGGAGAGCAGCTCACAGGGAAAGGGTGCCCCTAGTCCTGTTTTCAGCTCTTAAAAATGAAGCAAAAATAAAAGGCGCTTTGGCAGAAACCTGCTGGGGAATTTGGCTTTGAACTAAAGGCTGTTTTATTCACACCCCTCCTCCACCCCTCCCCACCCCCCACTCCATCTCCATTTCTTTAAAATGGAACACTTCCATTCACTAGCTTCAGACTTTGTACCAGCAACCATGCAGACAGCTTTTCAGAGTCTGAGCAAAATCTGCTCAGTTTACAACTCCCCCTACCCTCTCTGCCCTTCCCCCACACCACTCTCCTCCATTCTAGAAACCATCAGGAATTCTTGAGAAGTTCATTTATCCTGTATTCGGTGTCTAGCTCCACAAACCTCACCGCCATCCATATCCAGGGGAGCCTTTGTTAGATCATCAGAAAAATAATAGTTAAACAAACTTACATGATAACTCTGAAGTTTGTAGAGTACTTTACATGCATGCTCTCAGTTGATCCTCATGAAAGTGATGCTGGTTCTGCTGCTATCCTAACTTACACATGAGGAAACTGAGACTAAGGAAAGTTTCGTGCCATGCCAGGAGTCATGTAGCTAATAAGTTTCTGAAGCAGGTCATCCTTACTCCATTTCTATTCTTTATTCCTTATGCCATGCCACCAGAGCAGATCAAATCCAGCCTCTTCATTTTATTGATGAACTAAGAGAAGAAAAGAGGTGACACAACTTGCCCAAGGTCTAACAGCTAGTTAGTGGCAGAGCCGAGAGAGGAAAGAAAACCCAGATCTTCTGACTCCTAGGCATTCAGTCCTCTGTTCTTTCCACTGCCTCACTCTACAGGAGGTGCCTTCTAGGACGACGCAAAAGTCGTCACATGGCTTAGGCCATCAGAAGGGAATAATCCTAGAATTTTAGAGCTATAAAGAACCTTCGATAGCATCTAAAACAGCCACCTTCATTTTATAAATGGGGATATTAGATGAAGAGATTAAATGACTTGCCTTAGAGACCTGCAACTAGTTATAGTGCAGCTGAGACAAACTAGGGCTCAGCACAAGGAGCCCAGGATTATTTCTATGACACTACATTGTCCCTCTTAAATAGAGCAGCAAATTTTCGAATGCATCTAAATAAACCCACAGGAAGTTCCTGAGGAGCTTCCTGGGCTCTGCTCTCCAAGAAGCTAGCCAGGAAAATTACTGCATTGGTAGGCTGCATTAGATGAGTCCTGGCCTCCAGGAATGAGGAGATACCTCTGTGGTACAGAGTACATCTTCAATATAGTATTCATCCCTGGGAGCCACACTAAAAGAAAGGAAGGACAGGAAGCTAAGCGGCCCGCTGGATTATAGAACCAGGCTTGGAGTCAGGCAGACAGGGCTTCAAATCTGGCTTCAGATACTCCCTAGCTGTGTGACCCAGACAAGTCACTTAACCCCAGTTGCCTAGACCTTACTACTCTTGGAACAGAGACTTAGTCTTCTTGACTCTAGGAGAGAAAGTAAGAGAATAAAATTAAATAGAAAGAAGTGGAAGTGTCCAACAGAGGGTAACCAGGGTGATCATAGAATCATAAATAGATCTAGAGCTGGAAACAACTCTTGGAGCCATTCAGCCCAACACACACCCCTTTTATAGTTAAGGAAACTGAGACCCAGGAAAGTTAAGTGATTTGCCTAAAGTCACATAAGGAGTGTCAGAGGTGGAATTTGAACTCGTGTTGAAAGATTTCAAATTCATCCCATAAAAAGGGACAGTTGAAAGAACTGTGATTGTTTAGCTTAGAAAAAGTAAATTCATTGGCAGTAGGATCACTGTCTTCATATATTGGAAGGGTTTTCATTTAAAGAGGGATTAGGCTTAACTCCTCATGGTACCAGAAGACAGTACTAGGAACAAGAGTTAGAAGTTACAGAGGCAGGTTTAGGTTGGTGGCAGAAAAAATGCCTAAAAATTAGAACTGTCCAAATATGGCAATGTCCTACCTCAGACAGAGTAGATTCCTCCCCTCTTTGGAGTCCCTGAAGCAATGATTGGATGAGAATATACTTGGTTGATAAGAGGAAGATTTTTTTCCCCCAGTTGGTCTAGACCATTGATTCCCAAAGTGGGCGCCACCGCCCCCAGGTGGGTGCTGCAGCGATCTAGAGGGGCGGTGATGGCCGCAGGTGCATTTCTCTTATCTATTAATTGCTATTTAAATTTTTAAAAAATTAATTTCCAGAGGGCCAAGTAATATTTTTTCTGGAAAGGGGGCGGTAAGCCAAAAAAGTTTGGGAACCACTGCTCCAAACGGCCACCAATGTACCTTCTAGCCCTGAAACCCTATGATTCTGTGATTCCTGCTAAATGGGGTTCAACTGGCAAAACTGAGAATGAACACCATGAAAATGTCACACATCCCCAAAGAAGTGACTGTTTCAAAGAAATTGTCAAGTCAAACTCTTGCCTTTTATTAACATTGATGGCCCCCATCAAGAAAATATGAAAAGGAAGCTAGCTAAAGGCTCTAGTCAAAAACGACAACAATGGTAGCTAGCACTTGTAAAATGCTTTAAGATTTGCAAAGTGCTTTACCAATATTACTTCATTTTATTTCACAACCACCCTCGGGGGTCAGTATTTATTATTACCCCCATTTTGCCAATGAGGATATGTGACTTGCTCAGGGTCATACAGCTAGGATCTTCCTGACTCCAGGTTCAGTGTTTTATACACTTTGCCACCCAGTTGCTTCTAAATATTTATTAAGTGCTTACCATGTGCCGGGTTTTCATTGATTGGGGATACAAAGAAAAGCAGAAATTGACCCTGCCTTCAAGGATTTCAGAGTCTAATGGGGGGATAGAACATATATGCAACTATGCACAAACAAGATGTATACTGGCTAAATCAGAGAAAAGCACCAGAGGGAAGGCATTAACTTTAAGAAGGACTAGGAGAGGCTTCTTACCGAAGGCGGGATTTCAGATGAGATGTGAAGGAAGTCATTTTATTGATTAGATAGATAGATAGATAGATAGATAGATAGATAGATAGATAGATAGATAGATAGATAGATAGAGGTGGAGAGCATTCCAGGCATGGAGTGAAAATGTACAAAGTGGGGAAGTGAATGTCTTGTGCAAGGAATAGCAAAGACATGGTTGGATCATCGATTACTCAGATGGAAGTAAGATATAAGAAGAATGGAAAGGCAAGAAGCCAGTTGCTTTCTGAAGAGTTTAAAAGCTAAATGGGAGTTTATATTTGATTCTGGAGGCAATAGGAGTCACTGGAGTTGATTGAATAGGGGAGCAACATGGTCAGACCAGTGCCTTAGGATCATCTTTCCTTGGGTCTATCTTCTGTCATCCAGGGACATCAAGCACAATAGCAAGCCTGGACCCAGTAATGGCTTTGGGACTCTCCTCTTCCTGTACCTTCCAGGAGGCCCACCCAAACATGAGAAGTTAGCCACCCAAGGCTGCTCTTTGTAATTCCTTTGGAGCAGTATCTGCCCTGGAGCAACAGCACCCAAGTGAGGTTCCCAAAAAGGTATGGAGAGTAAACATGTGCCCTGGACCTCCAAGGGGTCATCCCAAACAACCCCGGAGCCCACTAGTTTTCTCCCACTTCCTAAAAGATGGTGAATCGAGTTTATCCACTCAGGTTATACCTTGGCCATACGTTCTGAAGGGCAAAAGATGTTTGTGTGGGTAATAAGAAGGGATTTTGGTGGTCCCAGATGGGGTAGTGGTTCACCAAAAGGATTGAGCACAAGCAGGCATCTCCTAAGAGTGCTTGGCATGATCTCTCAGCATTAACAGTGGGAAGAGTATTTGTAGGACCTTGTGATCAAAACAGGACTTGCTGCCCTATCCTGACCAGAAACAACTGCTGATAAGTGCTTAGGAGGTGTCTGCCCACTCGTGACCTGCAGCTTCTCTCTCTCTCTCTCTCTCTCTCTCTCTCTCTCTCTCTCTCTCACACACACACACACACACACACACACACACACACACACACACACACACACATTCACACACACATGCTCACTCACTCACTCATTTATTCCCTTGCCTCTTGCCTGGGATGCTGCCAGAAGTGTGCCCTGGACAGAAAGGGTTGAGTGTTTGTTTTTGTTTTTGTTTTCCTATGATAGCTCAGATTCTGACGGAGAGACATAATGGCTTCCTTGAATAGAGCACTAGCCTCAGAGTCAGAAAGACCTAGATTCAACTCCACCCTCACACCCCCCCTCCCCACTCTCACCCCACATATGCTGGCTATGTGACCCAGAGCAAGTTACTTAACCTCTCAGTTCCCAAGGCAACTCTCTGAGACTCTTTAAGTTGCAAAGGAGATCCTGACCTGCGTTAGTAGAGGGAGTTTTCTCAACTGGAGTTCCCTATCCCAATGAAATCACGGGTCGGGTTTAATGATTTTATTTTCTCTTTTCTTTTGATAGAGGACACAAGGTTCATGTAATATGTTCATTTGAAAGTATGATTTTTTTCCCCAATAAACAGTGTTTAAAAAATGGTTCTGAGGGCAAGCCTTGCTACGGGAGAGGTTTTTTTTTTAGCAAGAGAGGAGATGCAGGGAAGAGGATATTTCAAAGGAACATTCTCTAGTTAAAGAACTATAAAGTATAGCAGGTAAAAGTGGTTCAAGTTTTAAATTTAGAACCCCTCAGTAAAAGTTGACCTCTCACTCCTCAGGTGACCCTTCTTTGCCTGTAGCTTGGTTTGCCTGGAAACCCAAATACCTAGATTTTTGACATCACAACTTTAAATCCTGCCCAATGCACTGGCACCACATTCTTTCCTTGTCTTCTCCGAGAGTCCTTTGTCCTGTGCCCATCTGTGGTGGCAGGTCTAACAAACTCCCTGCATTCAGAAGGAAATATGTCCGTTTCCTCTAAGTGTTTCTCAAGGAAAATAAAAGGTAAAAGCATTTTATCTGCCGGTTGAGTAAACAGATTGCCTGACAATGTCTTGCTCATTAGGGCAAATGTGCATTTTTTTAATGTAGTCTTGATGCCAAATCCTCTTTAGTTTCCTTTTTCTTTCTTATTTTTTTTTGTTTGTTTTTTTAAACCAGAGAGAGAATTTGACCCAAATAAACACTGTGGAGTATTGGATCCTGAGACAAAGAAACCTTGCACAAGATCACTCACCTGCAAGGTATTTCTCTTTCCATAAAACAATACTTCCTGCTCTTGCTGGGGCCAGTTGTCGAAATGTTTGCATGTCACTCTGCACGCGGCAGGGTGTGGAACTTCGACACGACCCCCGGCTGTTCTTTGTAGGGAAATGCTTTCTTCTCTTTCAGCAGAGCAGAGTGCCTGCCTCCAGCAGGCTGGCGTTTTAAGGGAAAAAAAAAATAGGCTTCCCTTGTCACTTGTGAGGCCAGACACTAAATCGTATTTATAGGCACTCACAGGCACTGTTCTAAACCCTGCTCCACTCTTATGTATGCAGCGACAGCAGCACTGCTGAGAGCAAACCCTGTAGTAAAGATGACATGCATTGCCTCAAATCCAGCAACACCTGGGCTGCCAGTGGAGTAGCTGACCAAAAGCAACTGTCATTGGGCAACCAAACGCCCCAGTTAGCATCCTGAATGGAGATAGGAGCTCTTCCCCTTCTCTGTTTTGGGGCTCTGTTGTACCAGGACCAAGGGAGCCAGCTGGCCTTTGCCATGAGTTATGGTGTAACTCGAGCTCCTTTGAGTTGCTTTTTTCAGCAAAGTTGATTGGATGGTGTCCATTATGGAAGTTGTCATTTTATGCCATTTTTAGAGAAAGCTTCCGCTTCTCAGCGATGTACATATTGGGCACCGTTTAACCTAGCACTCGGCGTACTGGTTGCATCTTTAGAGCCGCAGAAAGCCGTTGCCTGAAAGTTGACTTTTCAGCATCTCTTCATTTCCTTGAATTGCAATTTCAGAAATAGAGGGAGTGGGGAAGCAGGTGTACGTACTGACCAAAGAAGCTGCTTTTTTGATCCTCCTTTCCTTCTAGACACATTCACTTAATCATCGGAGGGCAGTCCCAGGCCGGAAAAAGCAATTCGACATCCTTCTGGCGGAACACAAAGCTCGGTCCAGGGAAAAAGAAGTGTCTAAAGACAAAGAGCATCTCCCATCATCAACAAGGGAAACACATCCGAACCAGCCTATACCAGCACAAGATTCTCTTTTGGCATCTTCCGTGAACTCTGGGCCAGAACTTAAAGTAGCATCTCCTGCAAAATCCAGACCACCGAATTCTGTACTTCCTAGGTAAGTCCCCGCCTTAGGAACCATCTTTGTCATGCTCTGGGGCCATGAGAGTGTTTCCGATGGCACAGAGCCGGGTATCACATTGCATGTGTTTCAGTGTAACAAGACTCAACCCATTAGAGTTTGTGCTTCCTTTAACCAGACAGAAGAGAACAAATGCCACATCAGTCACTAGTTATTTCATCTAGTCATCTGCTGGTTCTCATCTTTGTTATAGGTGGCAGGAGAGAGAATGGAACAAATGCTAACAGGGCATCCTTTAGACCGGAGATATCAAACTCAGCCTCTAGGTGGCTTGGCCAAGCAAAACTCCCTAGTAAGACAGGAACCAGATTAAAATGTAATAGGGAAAGCACTGAGAGCCAGGCCTAGAGATCAGAGGTCCTGGGTTCAAATCTGGTCTCAGACATTTCCTAGCTGTGTGACCCTGGGCAAGTCACTTAACCTCCATTGTCTATCCCTTACCACTCTGATGCCTTGGAACCAATACACAGTATTGATTCTAAGATGGAAGATAGGGTTGTTGTTTTTTAATGTAACAGGGAAATGTTTAACAAAATAAAGTATAATACAACATTCGTAATGTTAATTTGTGGTTTTCTTAGTTAATATGCATCCCACAGAGATCTATTTCTATTTGAGTTTGGTACAACTGCTTTAGACCAATCAGTGTATCTATGCTAGGCCATTTCAAATTCACGGCAATTAAATGCATTTCTCAAAATCTTTGGGACTTTCCCAGAAGCAGGCTGAAATGAAAATTAAGAGACCAGAAGACATTCTCCTCTCAGTTCTTCCCACACAGAGGAACTGTTCCTTCTCGCAAGGCATTGCCCTTGGGAACAATTAATTCACTTTGGTTGGGCTCCATTTTACCATCTTGGACAGAAATGTGAGAACAGGAAATATGGAATTCAAAGTCATTTGGATTTTTGAGCAGTTACAGATAGACATGTTTCTTTTGCTGTGGAAAATAAAGTGCTATTTTGAGCATCAAAATGATTTCTAGCTACAAAAGTGACGAGATAGTATGCCGTGCTCATGGGGGCTTCTGCTCAGAAAGCAAATGAGTATGAGACGAGCTCAGAGAGAGGGATAGAAAGGGTTGCATTTTTTTAAAGGAGGGGAAAAACTGGAAGAAGAACATTTTTCAGCAGTTGTCATGCAATTAGCAATCCTTCTGGATCACTTCTATTGCTCTGGTGTTTGTTTCTGGTCCAGTGTGACTAGTAGCATGAGTCCCCCTGTCTCTGTTACTGACATGAAGCTCTGGCCATCCATCAGCTTGATGTAGGTCTGCATTGCCATTATTGGAACCACTGTCGATATCATTGGGTTCATTATTATAACTGGCCATTTACTTGGTACTTTCTAAATGTCCATTGCTTTGTGCTCATTTTATTATGATCATTATGGAATCAGAAGTTATCTGAAAGGCATCCAGACTTATGGCCACTATTTCACAATGAGACACCTGTTTCACTTCTTCAGGTTGGGTGTTAGTCCCTTCCCTGCCCCTTATTTGTCTCTTTATATACCTGCTTCTATAGCACTCTTCCAACAAGAAAAATTTAGCTAGTAATCAGTCCTTAGGGCAGTTCTGAGCACGTGTGCTCAGTGTGTGCATCTGTTTCTGTCTATGCAATCCCTTCCTTCTTTACTTTTCATTGTATTTTCAAAGAAATGTGTGTCTGTGGAAACTACATGGATTTGTGTGCTCTTCATCTAGTGACAAGGGGAGTAGACAAATGAGGTCAGAGGGGATGGGAGAAGGCCATGTCATTGGAAATGTAGGAATGATGAGCACAGTTCCAAAGCTATCAGTCTCAATTTTCAAAGCTATTTTCAAGGTTTAAATTGGCAAGGAAAATGCAAACCCAGACTCATTACAGAGTTCATGAGGAGCCCCATAGGTTTCCTGTAAATGTTCAGAGCTATAAGCAAAGTGCCATGCTATGTAAGCTATAGAGGACTGAGCTTACACAGAGTTTGGTGGTGTAATCAAGTAAAACTTACAATTGTTTTAAAACTTTTTAATGATTGGCATAGTAGTTATGGGACATCTTGTATAAATGATAAGTAATTCTGGTAATGAATGTAATCAATATTACTTTTATATAGCTAGCTAGGTTTTGTAAAAATTTGTCTTTGCTGCTTCCGTGGTATCTATAAATAGCATCAGGATAGTTGGTTTTCCCTGATTTCATGTACAATTTAATCCTAATTGCATTCATACATAAACACATTCATTAAAAGACGAAGTTCTGGAAAACAGCTTCAGAATATTCAGGGTTCCCTGTGCCCAGTTCTTCTTTCCCTTATGTCTCAGAGATAAAGTTTTCTATGTTTTCACTGGTATATTCATTTGTTTTTCCTTTGTGGCCCACCCCCAACTAGGAAATCTTTGAAGAGCATACCCTAGCCATGGTGGTAACCTACAGCACACATGCCAGTGAGGGTACTCAGAGCCTTCTCTGTGGGCATGCACACCATCGCCCCAGCACAGAGTTCCCTAGAATTCATTACTAGAAAGTCAGAAGGACACAGCTCCAGGGTGCTCCCCTTCCCCTCACCTGAGGACATTTCTCACATCACCCACCCTTCTAAAGTGTTCACCATCACTGGAGAGCTTCCTCTTCCACACCTGGAAGAAAGAGTTAGCTCCAGCTGTCCATGGTGCTGGAGAGCTCAAGGCAGAAACCCTATGGCATGAAGCTAGTAATAGCCAGATAGATAGTGAAAGTCAACCAAGTAGGAGTAATTTGTGCTTAGTGAGGCAAGGCCCACTAGATCCTGGTGCCGCTCCAAGCAATCTTTAAGATTAACCTTCTATGAACAATTAAACCCAATTTGGCAGCAAGATGCCAGTCTCGCCTGCTGAACACTTGGACCTGCCTTCTGCATGGGATGATCTCTTACTGGTGAGGCTATGAACCCATTCTCACCAGATATTGGGAAATCCCCCAAACTAGTACTGCTATAAAAAGCTATTAGTTCTCAGCTTTTTTTGCTTACTAGCTGAGTTTCCTCAATCATGGCACTTCTTTCTCTGATTTTCAATTTTCTGCTCTTTTAATTTGAAATAATCCTGCCCTTCCTACTTCACGTAACAATAAAAAATTATGACTATAAAAGTATAATGTGGAGGGAGTGATGATAATCACATGTCAGCAATGATAGGTAGTATAATGGATGGGATTATTCAGCCTGGAGTCAGGAATACTTGAATTCAATCCCTCCTCAGACACTTTACCAGCTGTGAGACCTCAGACAAGTCACTAAACCTCTTCCTGCCTCAGTTTCCTCAACTTTATAATAAGGATAATAATGGCATCCACCTCTGAAAGTTGTGAGAATCAAATGAGACAATGTTTATGCAGCACTTAGTATAGTGTCTTTCCCATATCAGGCACTGCTAGCGATCATCATCATATTATACACATACTCATTCTTTATTGATTTCAAGTGTCCTAGAAGAGCAAATGCAGCTCTTAACAGAATTATCAAGGACCTATGAGATCAAATTTGAATCTTCTTGACTTGGAAGCCCAACTTTCTTTCTCCCATCCATCCTTTGCTGCCCTCTGCCACTTTTATTTCCTGTTTGACCATATGCATATTTCTTAACCTTTCTGGGCTTCTTATCTGTACAGTAAGGGAGTTGGATTAGTTGACCTTTATAATTCCAGCCAACTCTAAATCTATGATTTTGTGAATAGCATTATCAAAATCCTTCCCACCCTGTCTTCCAGTTTTGGTTATTTGTGCTGTCCCCAAGTTTTTTTTCATAGTCTTTAGGAAAAGACTAGGCTCCAGAGTTGGTAGGGGAAGTGACCTTTCTACAGGTTTCCCTGAACCAAATTGGGCAAAGTAGCAAGGTCAAATTTACCTTCCAGACTAGAGCAGGATGGTGAGGGTAAATGGTGATGAGATGGCAGCTAAGGTATATAGCTTGGGGACAACTGGGTGTCTCAGTGGATTGAGAGCCAGGCCCAGAGATGGGAGGTCCTGGGTTCAAATTTGGCCTCAGACACTTCCTAGCTATGTGGCCCTGGGCAAGGCACTTAACCTTCATTGCCTGGCCCTTACCACTCTTCTGCCTTGGAACCAATATACAGTTTTGATGCTAAGATGGAAGGTAAGAGTTTTTTAAAATAATAATAATGATAAAAAATTAAGCATATATCTTTATCACCACCTTTCCCAGGCCAAGACCCCTGCTGCCTACCACTGTCCCTTCCAAACCCTGCCTCTCCTAATACATAAGCTGGCTAGAAATGCCCCACCTTGTACCAATAGATAGGATTCTGCCTTGGTCTAGACCAGTGATTCCCAAAGTGGGCACCACTGCCCCCTGGTGGGTGCTGCAGCAGCAATCCAGGGGAGCGGTGATGGCCACAGGTGCATTTGGGGGTGGTGATAATATGTGACAGGGGGCGCTAAGTAATATTTTTTCTGGAAAGGGGGGGCGGTAGGCCAAAAAAGTTTGGGAACCACTGGTCTAGATGTTGAGCAAGAATCTTTTATCACCTATTCCCAAGTCTACCCCTGAAAGGAATATACCTATGAAAAGAAAAGACACGGTCCCTGATTTTCTCTCCCATGCAGATCATTTTCATGTGGAAGCACACATATGAAAATATGCCTACAGCCTCTAGTAGCTGCCATTAAGGAAACAAAAGGGTTTTAAAAAGAAAAATCTGCGGATTCCACAATTGACCTGTAGATTTTTGCTGTGAGCCCATTCTCACCAGATGTTGGGATTCTCCCAAACTAGTGCTTCTATAAAGAACCATTAATTCTCAGCTCTTCTGCTTACTAGCTGTGTTTCCTCAATGAAGGCACTTTTCTCTGATTTCCAATGAGACAGCCACTTCACAATTTTGCTTCATAGGATTATAGATATAGTATCTGGAATGGACGTCTGAGGCCATCTGGTCCAACCTCTCTTATTTTACAGATGAAGAAACTGAGGGAGTTTAAATGTTCTGCACAAGTAAGCTGCAAAGGTGGGGTTTGAACTCAGGCCTCTGACTCCAAAGCCATTGTGATCTTTCCATTGTAATCATATGGCTTCCTCATGTTCTGCAACCAACCATTCTGTTTACCTTCAACCATAACCAAATAAAAATTTTGTGGTTGGAGGGTTTCAGGAAGACTAACGGAGTGACTTATTTCTTTGGCCTTTGCCTTTTTGCTCCCAGTGCTAGAGGCTTTATTTTCCTACTCATGAAAAAGTGATCTGATTAATATTGAAGCCAAGGTGTTTCTTTTACTAAGCCAGAAAAACTCCCAGGGGCTTTTCTTTTAAAACCCCTATCTTTGGGAAGCTCTGATTTGAAATCAAGCCCATAAGACTAGGTCAGATTTCAAAAAAATAAGGAATTTAGAGTGAAAATGAGAAGAAAAGAGCATCAGTAAACAGCACTGTCATTCTCATGTGACTCAAAAGAACAACCTTCAAGGCAGAAGGGAAAAAAAACCAGTAGCAAGGATTCCATTCTTAAAAACTTCCTGACTCCTTCTATCTTTCCTTACCCACTTTCGCCACCTGCTGAAAGAGAGTAAAAGGTAATGAAGTGATTACTAATTGAATAAATCTTAGGAAGGAAGGAAGGAAGGAAGGAAGGAAGGAAGGAAGGAAAACCTCTTTTATTAAGATAGTTGAGTCTGCTGCTTCTTTGGAAGAGTCCAGTGCTGTCATGGAAAACCTATATCAGATTACTTGTCTTCTCAGTGAGGGAATTTGTTCACAAAATGCGTTAAAAATTGTTCTTGCGTGTAATTGGGGGGGGGGGGGAGTAATGAAATATTACTGCGAGAAAAAAAGAATACAGTGCCATGCAAGACTTACTATGACCTTTTGGTTGTTTTTATTGTTGTTTTTAAAAAAATTTACCCATAATCCAGATTGGAGTAGCTTTTATTTGTTTTAGTGATTTATTTATTTATTTGTTTGTTTGGCTAAAGCATGCCACTGAGCAGATCTTATTCTAAAGCCATTTATGTTCACTGAATAAGTAACACTTATGTGATGTGGGACTTGGTACTTTAAAAGACATTTTGCTATCTAAGAGAAGCTAGTAGCATCCTCTGAGAGGCAGTCATTTTTTTCATGCCAACATAATATGACAGTCCCATAAAGTAAGTGTTTAGCAGCAGAAAGGATACTGGGAAGGGAATAGCTATCTGCCTTGTTTATTTATTTTGTTTTCAATGTACTTTTCTCCTTAGTCTTTTTCTTAGTTCTTCACCAAGAGGAATCTGTAACACAATGAAATCATTGGTCCAGTCCTTGTCCCCTAAGATACAAATCAAATGCTATATGTGACATGAAATCAATTTTATAAGAAGTTTCTTCTCCTTAGATTTGGTTAATGCAAATGCATTGATCAGGTCTGATTATCATTGTCTGAAGTTGGAAAACAAACTTCCTTTAAAATAGATTTCTTGTCTCACAAAATATTTTATTTTATATTAGGGGATAAGGATTGCACGAATGATTTCATTGGTCTAGGGAACTCCTGGTGACAAACTTTCTCCACCAGTGATGTTTGGCACCTTCTCTGAAACTTATAGTCTTAGAAGAGTTGGGGTTCTTAACCCAAGATCTATACAGAGATTTCAAACAGTTTATAAACTCGGATGGGAAAAAAAAAATCACATCTTTATTTTCACTAATCTTTAATTGTAATTTAGCCTTTCCTTCAAACACACATACATTTTGATTATTCTGATAAATTAATTTATTTTATGTGTTTATTTAATTTATTTACATTAATTTAATTATTCTGAGAAATGGTCTGTAAGCTTCACCAGATTGTCAAATAGGTCCATGAAATTAAAAAAAAAAGTTAAGGATCTCTGTCTTAGAGAGCTTCCTAGACCACTAAGATTTGTCCACCAGACCCTTAATCTCAGTGGACTAGGCGGCTCTATTAAGGCAGAGATTCTTAACTTCACCATACTGCATCTCTTGGCATCTTCTGTTGTATTTTTTCACCTTTTTCATGTATTATGCCCCAGAGCCAGTTGGAACCCAGGATAGAGGCATCTGAAAATCTAGAATTCATGTCACTGACACATGGTGTCTCTAGATCAATCATTTGTCCTCTCCAAGACTCAGTTTTTCCATGTGCGAATTGTCAAAGGCAGTCTGGTGTATCAGACTGAGGTTCAAAGTCTGCTCTGATATATACTATCTATATGATTATGGGAAAATCTCATAACCTCTCAGTGCCTCTAGGAAACTCAGCAACTATAAATTACAGAGGAATGATGTAGTAGTGGAGAGAGTTTCTACACTTGGAACTCTATATGGATGCAATAAATCAATCATCTGTACCAAAAAAAAAAGTGGGGATGATATTTGCTATTACCTTCTGTCCCCAAAGTATTATGAAGATTTATTAATTAAATCATTTGGTCTCTTAGAGAAATAGCTTAATAAATACAGCATACACCTATTCAGGCTTTGTGAAATTGACTAAAATCGGGGATCTCGATAATGTTGTTATTGTTCAACCTTTCCTTTATCCCTTAGACCATCATCTGCAAATAGCATAAATAGCACCACATCTTCAAATCACAGTGGATATGCACCAGAACTCCCACTACCCTCGATCGGAGGAGACCTAGCCAGCCGATTATCCAGTGATGAAGGGGAAATGGATGGAACAGAAGAGACAGAGAAATTAGACTGTCATTATTCTTCACATCATCCTCGACCTCTTGGGGTAGGTTTCTTAATGTCTTCATCTCTTCCTTTTTCTGCTATGCTTCCCAAGTATTCAGCTCTCAGAGTCACAAGGCTCATAGGCAAAATGAGAAGCCAGTTGCAGCAAGAGTTTTTCTGTTTGGGAAGTATGCTAACCCTTAAGGTTGAATGGCTGCCATAAAAACACCCTTGAAAATCCCATAAGAGAGAAAAGAGCTGCAGGCTGATTATGATCTTTTAAACTGCTGAGTATGTGTGGTCCACCTTGAAGCAGTAACACTTGAGGAATGATATTTATGTAAGTGCTCTTGTACACTGAACTCATGGCCTCCTTCATCTAAAAACGGAGCTTCGGCTTTCAAGGGCTGCTCTCACCCATCTGCTCAGAGAACTGTCTGTCTTAGCAGTACCCCAGTCTGGCTGCTCGGGTTGGGTTTTCTTCCCTGTTGATTCTAAATTTTATTGTTATTAGTAAGTGTGACCATATGGCACCAGAACCAAGGATGCTGTGTGTGTCTATGAAGTGGGGGAGGAGGGATGATGTCAGAATGAGCAGATAAAAGGCAACTCTTAGAACCCTCGGCAGATATTTCTTAGATGAAGAAGGCCAATGGAAATTGATAAGGCAATTGTTGTTCAGTCATTCAGTCATGTCCAACTTTTCTTGTCTCATGGACCATATCACACCAGTGCCGTCCATGGGGTTTTCTTGGCAAAGATACTGGAGTGGTTTGCCATTTCCTTCTCCAGTGGATTAAGGCAAACAGAGGCTAAGTGGCTTGCCCAGGGCCACAGAATTAGTAAGTGGCTGAGGCTAGATTTGAACTGATGTAAAAATCTTCCTGACTCCAGGTCCTTTACTCTATCCACTGAGCTACCTAGCTACCTGATGTGGTGGTACAACAAGGTAATCCTGGAGACATTTTCATTTTTGACATGCGAATATTAGAAAGGAACTCACGAGAGGTCATGTCAGTTATATCTGGTGGGCTGGATTGTGGGTCTTTATCATCCCTGCCAACCACCGTCTCCCTCCAGCCAACCCCTCTGTGGCCTGTGGGTTATTATTGGAAAGAATGGTCATTAGACCAGCACAAGGGTTACATAATTGAATCAGCTGACCCTAAAGTGGGTGGAGGGAGATGGTTGTTATTTATTTGATCCAGATTATTGCTTCCTCTTTAAAATAAGAGTATTGGAGTAGGTGGCCCCTGAGGTCCCTTCCAGATTGAGTCTGTAACTCTATTACCTCTGATTTTATACATGTAAGGAACTCTACTACTCACACGATAGCTAAAGACTCAGATAATGCAATGGCAACAGGGGCCAAGACTGGGTCAGAATAAATATCCCTGTCCCTGCAAAACTCCCCAATAGGTCTGAACCAGATTATGAAGTAAATGGGGAAATGGTTGTTTTGTTGTTTATTTTTTAATTTTAATAACGAATTTCCACATAAGTTTTCCAAAGTTATATAATCCATATTGTCTCCCTCCCTTCTTCCCTCCCCCTTCCAAGAGCTGACAAGCAATTCCGTCTGAGTTATACATATGTTATCACATAAAACATATTTCCATAGTATTCATTTTTGTAAGTGAATAATCTTATAAAACCAAAACATATACTCAAATAAACAAGTGATGAATCACGTTTTCATTTGCATTTCTACTCCAACCACTCTTTCTCTGGAGGTGGATAGCTTCTTTTTCATGAGTCCCTCAGGATTGTTCTGGATCATTGTAAAGCTGTTAGTAGCAAAGTCTTTCACATTTGATTGTTCCATAATACTGCAGTTATTGTGAATAACATCCTCCTGGTTCTGTATATTTCACTCTGCATCATTTCATGTAGGTCTTTCCAGTTCTTTTTTAAATCATCTTGTTTATCATTCCTTATAGCACAATAGTATTCCATCACTGTCATATACCACAGTTTATTTAGCCATTCCCCAATTGAGGGACATCCCTTTAGTTTCCAATTATTGGCCACCACAAAAAGAGCAGCTATAAATTTTTGTTTAAGCGGGTTCTTTCTTATTGGGAAATGTTTAACAAAACAAATAAAAATACTGTACAACATAGATAATAACAATAATTTGAGGTTTTCTTTGTCAAGGGTCTATTTCTATTTGAGTTTGATGCCACTGGAGTATTTATAGGGTAGAGGAGGAGGTAATGGTAGATCTTTTAAAAATAATATTCTATTTTTTCCCAATTGCATGTAAAAACAATTTTTAATACTAATTTTTGTAATTTTGAGTTTCAGATTCTTTCCCTTCCTCCCCCTCAGACAATAAGCAATTTGATATAAGCTATACATGTGCAATGATGCAAAACATTTCCCTGTTAGTCATGATGTGAAAGAAACCCCAGACCAAAACAAAAAAAATTAAAGTGAAAAATAGTATCAATCTGCATTCCAACTCCAATAGTTTTTTCTTTAGGGGTGAATAGCATTTTTCATCATGAGTTTCTTAGAGTTATCTTGAATCATTATATTGCTGAGAATAGCTAAATCATGCACAGTTGATCATTGTACAACGTTGCTGTTACTGTGCTCCTGGTTCTGATCACTTTACTTTATATCTGTTTGTGTAAGTCTTTCCAGGTTTTTTCTGAAATCATTCTGCTCATCATTTCTTATAGCACAATAGTTTTCCATTATAATCATTTACCACAACTTGTTCAGCCATTATTGTGGTAAATCTAATACTGAAAAAGATCTTGCCTTTCCTAGGCTGTCATGACCAGAAGAGTCTAGAGGTTTCCTAGTTCCGAAGATGAGTTGTCTTCTAAGTACCTTGCCTACTTTTCATGATCTCTGCCAAAGAAAACAATTCTCCAAACAAAGGCTAAAGCAAAGAATGGGTGGTTATCAGAAAATCAGTCTGTTCAATAGATTAAGTATCCTGAAATAATCACCATAAGCTCTTGCTAGCTGGCTTCCAGGTTGGAAGAAACTTCACGATTTCTTTTTCCATTAGTAAATTCATCATAACCTAATGTAGAAAATAGTTTTCATGAACGGGCTCAGATTCAGGGCATAGTAAAATCTAAGTGTTCATTGCCCTCCCCCTTCCCAAAGAATACATGCACACATGTGCTCACACGCGTACACACACACAGACATAAAAACAGCAACAAGAAAGGGAAGTTTTCCCACTTCCTCTGGAGAACTGTTCCATAAGATGAGTCGATTTCCAGGAAGAGTTTCCAGCCTGAGAGCTCAGCCAATACTATGTCTGGGATGAAGGCCAAAGAGCTGCTGGAAGTCTCAGAGGAAGGGAGAAAAGCTAAATTTGAGTTATAGAGTCATTTGCAAACTTACCTAAGCTTTTGATTCAGCCAAATGTCACCTTTTCACAGTCTCTTTTCATTTTCTATTGGTCCTCTAAGACTCCTAGTATCATAATCAAATGGTATTTATTAAATAGCTTCAGCTAGATATTTCAGATTAATCAATCAGTCAATAAGTACTAAGTACCTACTATGTACAAGATACTGTGCTAGACACTGGGGATATAAGTGCTAGAATGAAACATTGCCCTATCACAGTGAATTTATATTCTAATAGGAAATACAAGTGTGTAATTAGGATTTGCTCCCCAGGACTCTAAATCCCAGGTTTCCATGTTCCTTCTCACATTACATACTAATGTAGGGAAGATATGTTTTGTATAGCTCCGCCCTCGATTGCTCTTTTTTCCCTGATTGGGGTTTGTGGAGGTGGGGGGAGTGCCAGGCAGGAGAATTTTACTGAGGCTTTACTTTTGTTCTTTTTATTTCCTCTACTTCAAGTGATTATTAATAAACTTTATAAAATATAATCCTTGGAGTTATTGGATGTTAGTTTAAATTTTACACAAGTACATGTGAAAATATATACAGCATAAACATAAAGTTTATAAATATGTGCTAAATAGTTTATTACAATGTAGTTTTAAAGAGAGGGCTCCAGTGATTGGATGGATTAGGAAAGACTTCAGGCAGAAAATGCATCTTAAAGAAAAAATGCACTCTCTGAGGCAAAGGTGTGAGGATGGAATGCATTCTCAACATGAGATGAAAGATGGAGTGTTGTGTGTAAGGAACAAAGAGAAGGTTGTAAGCAATTTTCTTTAAGAAAAAAAAAAACACCACCTTGGTGGGATGTTTTCTCCCCAGATTTGTCCTATTTTTAAATTTCTTTTCTAAAAGAGCTATACCATCTCAAGAATCATCCATGAGACCTCAAAAGGTCCTCTAGAACAAGTCTTCTACAATATCTCTGAGTGATCATCCCCTCTCTTTTTGAAGTATTTCAAAGATTAAGAACTCCCTCTGTTCTGAGATAAACCAGTCTACTTTGGGGCAGCTAGAACTGTTAGGAAGCTTTGCCAAAATTTGCTTCTCTGTTACTTTGACTCATCGTTCCTAGTTCTGTACCCAGGTGACTGATACTAAAAGATCATGGAATTGCAGAGTTGGAAGGGACTTCAGAGACCAGCTAGCCAAACCTGAAACTCATCCATGGTCTTGTTCCATAATATCCACAACGAATGATCATTTAGCATTTGTTCACATCTACCACCTACCAGGACATCTGTCTTAACTTCTACCCAAAGCACATAGTCCTACACTCTGAGGCCAAGGGGGGGAGGAGGGGACAAAACCCTCTTCTATATGATAGAACATAGCTACCATGTTCCCTCTAAATCTTTTCTCCTTTGAGATAAATGTCTTTATTTCCTTCAACCAATCCTCATGGTCTTAAGACCCTTTACCATTTACATTGCCTTCTAACTAGGATGCTCTCCAACTTGTAAATTTGCTTCCTAAAATATGACACCCAGAAGTAAACATAGTACCCCAGATGTGCTGACCAGAGCAGCACAAATATAGTGGAACCATCAACTCTTGGGTCCTGAACACTGCCTTTCTAGCTTACTAGTTTTCAGTCTCCTCCCTCCCCCAACTCCCAGATATTTTTCACATGACTAAGCATATCTCTACTACTTTGTAATTGTGATGTTGATGATTTGAAGCCCAAAGTGGGGCTTTACATTTACTGTGATTAAATTTCACCTTATTAGATTCACTCAACCAATCCTAACCTGTCAGGATCATTTTGGATCTCAACTCAGTTATCCATTGTGTTAGTTGTTCCTTCCAACTTCAACTCAGCTGCAGATTTAATAGGCACACCATCGACTGCTTTGTTAAAGTCACTGATAAAATGTTGAACAATTGTAGTTCAACACAGAACAATTCAGCGTTGTCTTATATGTTTTCCACGTGAGAGCCCTCCAAAAACTCAAAGACTGCTCTCTTGGATCTCTTCCCACTGGAGACCCCCCCCCCCCAAATATATAATAGTACTGTGACCACCTTTGTTCTGGGTTCTATGTTCATAGCTTTAAGTACAGCTTAAGATGCTTTTCACTGATTAAGGTTATGGGAGCTTTTCTGCCTGCCAGGTCACACTGTTGACGCATCTTGAGCTTGTATGGTACTAAAAACCTCTAGTCCCACTGAACTATAGTTCAATCACATCTCCTCCCCATTTAGATCTATGACATTTTTTTTCACCCTATCCATAAAAGATCTTGAAATTATAAGAATAAAGAGAGCCTCTTGCCAAAACTGTAATAATAAAGAGAGCCAGTAATTAATGTTTTGATAGAGGGAGAGACTATATGGTGAGTCTCTTTTCTGGCTCTCCCCTTCCACCAAATATACACTGGGAGACTTTGAGGGGGTATCACCCCCAAACTGGATGACCTGGATAATCGTGCCACCCCACAGAAGTTGGGGGCAAGGCTTCCCTATAACTGGAGGTATGTGGTACCCCAATCCAATTCTAAATGAGGGCAGGGATCACGCAAGCCTCCCCTGAGGTCAGGCAACCTCATAGCGGGTGGTCTGGTTTCAAGATGGAGGCAGCCAGACCAAACTGTGGTTCCCCTTTCCTTCATCTCTCAGGCACTCTGGAACTCTATCTGACTAATGAATGTCTTTTATTAATATCAATATAGGGATTGGGGAAAGGGGTGAAGGGCAGAGGGATTTTTGGGGTGCCCTCTTCTCTGTTTCTATGGGCTCCATCACTCAGGTGGGAACTTTTGGGGTTCCCACTCCTAAGCGTCTCCCTCCTCTTCTTCTGTTTCTATCCTTCTCTATAATTGCAAGTTAGCTGGGAAAGGTTCTCTCAGCAAGGTTGGGTAATGGGAGAAGGAGACTAAGAGATCGCTCCCAAAATGGAGTCCCAAAACTTAGCTGACTCCATGATTGAAGTCTTGCTGGGTGAGAAGTGATGGAATATTTGACCAGGGAATCAGGGTTTCATTGTCCAAAGAAAGGTCCTCAGGAAGCCCTCAGAACTGGATTCAAGCTGAGATGTTCTCCTCCTCTCTCTCTCAGTCCTCTGCCGGAAGTACCTCCCCTTTCCTTCCTCCTCCTGAGAATTACCCAGAATTCCCTCTGGTCTCAACTGTCACCAATTGTTACCAACCGTCATTCACTCCTCTGGCTCCTTCTGTCCCATCCCCCTTTGCACAAATTCCATTCTTACAACATGAGAATACAACAAAATTGATTTTCTCTAGCTACTATGAAATTTGACTCAATTCACTCCACATTTATATAGCCTCTATTCTGTATAAACATTGATCACGAAGAGAGCATAGCCCCTAACCTTGATAAACTTAGAGCAGAGTTAGGGTCATGAGTTAAATCAAACGTATAAATAGGAGGCAGCTAGGTGGCTCAGTGGATTGAGACCCAAGCCTAGAGACCAGAGGTCCTGGGTTCAAATTTGGCCTCAGCCATTTCCTAGCTGTAGGACTGAGCAAGTCACTTATCTCCCATTTCCTAGCCCTTACCACTCTTCTGTCTTAGAACCAATACCCAGTATTGAATCTAGGATGGAAGATAAGGGTCAAAAAGAAAAAAGAAAACAGAAATAATCCCAGGGGAACATGATGATATGGGAGACAGATTTTGACAATAAATACATCTGAAGTTTAGAGTAAGAGGTCAGGTTGGTAGGAAAATTAGTTAGGAATAATATCATCGAAGGGACATATCACACAGATATTGGGGGACATATAGGCTAAGCATTAGCCGAGGGAATAAAAAGGGGTGTCTAAACAGAGTGGAGAGCAAAGGGAAGAAATGAAGACTGAAATAAGCATGTATGTGTTGTGGAGTTTGATATTGGCTTCAGAGAAGGGCATAGAAATGAGAACCAGAAAGGAGACTGGTCTGATGGAACTAGAAGGCCTTGTTGGGAAGTGATTAGAAAGAAGGTCGCCCAAGGCTCCTTAGCACAGAAGGTAGATTCCCAGCTCCATCCATCAGATGCCACCTCTGATACTTCTGAATGTGTAACAGTGGGTAAGTTTCCTCATCCACAAAATGTGAATAACACTTGTGACAGTACCGACCTCTTAGAATTGTTTTGGTTTTTTGGGGGGAGGGAGAATTAAATTAGCTCTATATAAAATCCCTTGTAAACTTTAAAATTTTCTCTAGAGCAGGTATTCCTAACTTTTTTGTGTGTATCATGAACACTAAGGCAGTCAGTGAAGCCCATGGACCCTTTCTCCAGAGAAAGTTATTAAATGCATGCAGGAAAAAAATGGGATTACATAGGAAATCAATTATATTAAAATAGTTACCAGTTCATTTAAAAATAATCTTAAAAAGCAAAAAGGTCCTACAATTCCAAGGGACTTATGACAAAGAATCCTCTCTACCTTCAGAGAAAGAATTGTTCAAGATGCAGGTGAAAGTACAATTTTTCAGTTGTTTATTTGGGTTTATGTTTGGGGGTTTGAGTTTTATAAGATTACTCATTCACAAAAATGAATAATATGGAAATATGTTTTGTATGATAATACATGTATAATCCAGATCAAATTGGTTGCCAGCTCCAGGAGAGGGGGAGGGAAGGAGGAAGGGAGACACTTTGGATCATATAACTTCAGAAAACTTTTGTGGAAATTTGTTATTACATGTAATTGGTTAAAAAATGTTTTTAAAAGATCCTCAACCCCAGGTCAAGGACCCCTAATATGGAGGCTATGGTATTTAGAGTGTTGAACTTGAAGTCAAGAAGATTTGGGTTCAAATCCTGTCTCCAACATGTATTAATTGTGTGATATGAGAAAAATTACTTACCCTCCCTCTTTAGGCATCATTTTCCTTGTCTTTAAAATAAGGGGATCCAGTGGAATTGCACGCTGGCTATGGGAGGGAGGTGGGAGAAGGGGAGAGAAGGAACATGAATCATGTAACCATGAAAAAAATATTCTAAATTAATGAATTCAATAAAGTTTAAAATGAGGGGATTGTATTTAATGATCTCTAAGGACTCCCTTAACTGTAAATCTATGATCCCATTATACAGCAATATTTTTATTAGAAGACTGACTAGTGTAACATGGAAAATGGCAGGGTGGAATTCCTGCAAGATACAGGGTCAAGCCTCACCCAGAATTCCAGGGGACCCCCCCTGGAGAACTCTGGGTAAGGGGACAGTTGGAAAGGATTTAGACAGTTGATTCCTGGAGGTTGAAGTGAGCAGGACTCTCTGCTTGTTTTTCCCAGTTTGGGGTTTACCTTGGTGGCCATAGTGGCAAAAGCCATTGTGGTTTCTACTTGGGAGTTTGCCTGTCTAGCGGGATTAGACCTTTCTAGCAACAACAATAATTATTTAGTTATTTTAGATATTAGAAGTGATTATTATAAGCTTTGAGTGCCAGCTAGATATAAAGTCTGCCATTCACTCTGGGGGGGGCAGTTTCTACCTAACAAGTTATCAGCTTCCCCTTTGTCCCTCAATCAAACCTGAGAGGAATATAAGTGGAGAAAGTGAACATCATTAGAGATTTGTTTTGCTGAGCCTTGTCAGAAGTCATTGCCCGGTCTCCATTTTTAACTGAAAAACCAACTGCTGGGTGGGAGGGGTTTGAGAATAAGGAGCACATACCCCTCCCCACTCACTTAAGCCTGTGTGTGGAGAGGAGAGAGTCTTGCAGGCTTCTAGCCCAGGCCAGTCCATCAGCTTCCCAACATCCCTGTTATTACAAACATAACACTAGGTAAGGTAAAATTGATAGAGGACTTTAAAGCTTAGATTTAAAAGCAGAAGGGATTCCAAAAGTATAATCTAACACCTTCATTTCACAGAGTAAGAAACTAAGGCCCAAAAGAAGTAAGGAACAGAGCCAGGGTACAACCCAGGTTTTTTTGTCTCTAAATCTAACATTCTTTGGGCAGAACCAACCTGCCTCTCATAACTTTTCCTCTCATTACTGCCCAATAGGGCCCTTTCTGACCCAACATCAGAATTTACATTTGGATCTGATAAGGTTATAAAGTTACAAAACTGCTTTTAAAGAACATTCAGTAGACATTGGGTTAACAGAAGTTCTTGACCTACTTTGCCTACCTACACTTTTCTCCTTTCCCAGTCCAGTCGTCTTTTGTGAATTTAGCCTTTAGCTGTGCAGACCGACTAGAGTATGGCCGGCTGATGCTGGGTTCCATCTAGGTTTCTACAGAAAACCTGGAGCTTGAACTGAAGCAAAACAGAGATATTTTTTGCCTTTAGTACTATTTGCTTCTTTATTTCAAGTGAGATTGTGCCCAAGAGTGCATTTATGCAAATGTTACTTTCTCGTTACAGTTTATATTAGCTTATTAACCTGTAATTAAAATTAAAATGTTTTGTTTCAGTTTTGTTCATTTGGGAGTCGCCTCATGGGACGAGGGTACTACGTGTTTGATCGGAGATGGGATCGCTTTCGATTCGCACTGAACTCTATGGTAGAGAAACACTTGAATTCACAAATGTGGAAGTAAGTGAAATTTTCTCGTACAGCATAATATTACTACATGTTTTCCTTTAGTTATATGAACAAGGAGCATTGTGGCATAGTGGCTAGAAAGCCAGCCTCGAGCCAGAAAGACACAAGTTCAAATTCTGCCCTCACCTTACTGGCTCTGCCACCCTGGGCAAGTCACTTAATTTATCAGGGTTCTAGGCAACTTTCTAAGACTAGAGATTGCTGAGAATATGCCAGCTTGCATTGGCAGAGGGAGTTTCCTCATCTAGTAGTCGCCTGTGCCAGTGAGGTCATAGGGTCAGTCTCTAGGCTTGTGTATATGAGTAATCTTTATAAGTTAGGTCCTCAGCCAAATGGGGAAAGGGCAAAATTTGATTCTTGCTCTTTTAACCTCCGTTAGCTCTTCCCATCATCTTAGTGTCTGACCTTTTCTAAACCCCCAGTTCCTGTCTTGTGTTCCATTCTTTCATGGTCTTAACTTAGAAAGGGCTATCAAATAATGGAAGTTGATAGCTAAGGTATGGCATCTAAGGCTTAATATTTCCCAAGGGTATTTGCATTTTAATAAGAAGTTCTTGAAAAGAAAAAAACACACAAAGAACCCCAAAAGAATAAAGCTATAATGATGGATGGTCCAGCAGTAAGGTTAACATTATGGGGATGAGAAGCCCTGCCCAATATTTCCCTTTAATCATACTTCATAGACAGCCTTCTCTACCTTGCAGTATAGGAGATACTACGGTTTTTGTTTCAGAGAAGGTGAGGTGAATTGGCACATATTGGTACATCCATATCACAGATCCTATATCTTTATGCCCAGTATCTTGGTCCATAATTCTGATGAAAAGTTCTATTCTGTGGGCTTTCTCCATTTAAATGAAGCCAGGAGATTAAGAAGATACATTTTTTGGATAAAGCTTCTACTTCACCCAGGGGCATTTCCCTTCTTTCCTAGACAGATCTAAAAGGAACTCTTCATTTCTTTTCATGATGTTAACCACCTTCCCTTCCCCGCCCCCAAAAAAATAGCAAATCTGAGTTCCACGAAGTGCCAACTCAACTGAATGGTCTACCTCACACACACACACACACACGTGTGTGTGTGTGTGTGTGTGTGTGTGTGTGTGTGTGTGTGTGTGTGTACACACACATATTTAGATGGATAGATAGACAGAAAGATAGATAGATGATAGATAGATAGATAGATAGATAGTAGATAGTAGATAGATAGACGGACAGATAGATATGATTGAATGTTAATATATTTGTAAGGAAGGAAAGGAAACATATAACTTTTTTATATTCAAGGCACTGCTCCTTGGGTCTGAAAGGATGTCTGTGCTTACTAAGGATGCCTTCAGGTAGCATCAAATACAAGGTCTTTATCTCAGATTATTTGGATACCAGGTATTATTTGCCTTCATGAAGTGTCTGCCCTACTGTGTTCTCCAGGGATCAGAAGGAATCTTCATTATTCACAGATGCTTGCTTCATAGATTATGAAAAACAGAGTTGACCTATAGCTGAATTCCTGGTATCTACTCAGCATCCTTTTATTCTACAACTGTGTGTGTGTGTGTGTGTGTGTGTGTGTGTATGTGAGAGAGAGAGACAGAGAGACAGAGAGAGACCAAGCAACACAAAAACTAATTTTGGAAGAGTGAGACACTACATTATCCTCAAGACCTTTCTACCCACGTCCACTGTGCCCAAACTTGGAAGAATGACAACTGATGAGGGCATTGAATGTATTAGGAAAAAAGGAAGGATCATGATTAACCTTTAACTCTTGTCTTGGGAGATTTCGGCACACAATTACCATCACAAATGCAACAAGGTTAACCTCTGACTCCCCATGCCTATTGACAGAAGAACAGTACATTTTCAACAGCATAGTAACATGTATCCATATCACTTGGAAGCTCTGAAATCCACTACCTTTTGGTTCTCAGAAATAAATGCACATAGACTGATGGAGAAATGTCCTCCTGATTAAAGGTGGGACCCTCCAGATAAAGAGCTTTCTCCTGCTTCCCATATTCTCCTTCCACTGCTCCTCACCTGCATCATGCCATGTCCCATCTTGGCTCTGTTGCTCTCATGCTATGGTGGGAGGCTAGAAAGATAAAAATTGTGCTTCGGCTGCCTGACTGTGAAGGCAAGGAAGGAGCACTTCCCCTCCAAGAGGGATTTGACTCACAAGGTTGTGAGGTTGTGGTGGGTGACCCAGAGAGAAAGACAGAAACCCTCTAAGAGTGAAGAGCAGCCGAATCCAGGCCTTGGTCTTGATACCGAACTTAAATGTTCAAGGAAGGGTAGATAATATCGTTATCAGGCAAGTAAGACCAGAAGCCAGAAGCCTGACCACTCCCACCACTCATGTCAATGTGGGGTATCCAGTTCTGCTCTGTACCTGAGCATTTACCCACATTGAAATTCATTGACACTGAAAATTGTGGATATAATGCTGAACCTATGAGTCAAGAGAATTTGTATTCAAATCTTCCGTTATTCCCTAGGCAAGTCAGCTTCTCTGAATCTATAAAATAGACTGTTTTGATAATCTGATAGCACCTGCCTCACCAAGTTATTATGGGGCTCAAACAACATAATATCTGTAACCTTAAACCTGTGATTCCCAAAGTGGGCACCACCGCCCCCTGGTGGATGCTGCAGCGATCCAGGGGAGGAACTGATGGCCACAGGTGCATTTATCTTTCCTATTAATTGCTATTAAATTTTTTTAAAAAATTTATTTCCAGGGAGCTAAGTAATATTTTTTCTGGAAAGGGGGCGGTAGGCCAAAAAAGTTTGGGAACCACTGCCTTAAAGTATTATATAAATGACAGCTGCTATAATGACCAAGAATTTCTGATCCCTGATATAGCTCCCTTTTCTTTAAGCATACATCTCCCCCTCTAGACCCAGGGGATGGTCACAGCATCATCTTTCCCGCCCATTGGAGCAGAAAGAAGTTTCTTGGATAACATTTGAGACCCCCAAAAGAGGTTACTGCTGGGTGGGAGAAGAAGCGGCAAAGGGATAGCAGCAAGGGAGGGAATTCAGCCGTGTTGTCTGTAACCTGCTTTCACTGACAACCAAAAGGAAGTCATTTCCAACAACCTGAATGGCAGCCTCCAAGGTCAGGTTAACAGGAACGTGTGTCTCTGAATTTACCAGGAAAAGCAATTGTTAATAATAAACTGGACTTCCCTAAATAGAGAGTATTGTAGATACTGAAGAACAGTCATATTATTGCCTAGATCCAGTAAAGGCTAGAGTGGGAAAACAGGGAGCCTAGTCACTCTGGAGAGGGTTCAGTTATAAAGAGAGAAATTTGACCAGGTTCTACTCCAGGTAAAGTAGATTAGAATTCAGTGCACAGCAGTTATGTGGCAGGTAGCTGTGGGAGAGCTCTTGACTAGTCCTTTCCCTTCCTAAATACCAATTTTTTTCCCTGTTAAAAACAGATAAACATGAAATTATTTAGGGAACATATCAGTGCAGAGCCCCCAGGTTGTATTCCAAACTACACTTGCCTTTTGCATGTGGATCTAGCTAAAATGCAATGATCCAACACTCATAGGGAATAGATTAAAATCTGGAACCCTCAGACTGAGAGAAATGGTGTGGTCCAGTGCAAAGAGAATTGGATTTGTAGTTAAGAAGACCTGGTTCAGATTGTTCCTCAGCTACTTACTATCCCTGTACCTAACAAGGCAAATCGATTTTCCTTTGTTGGCCTCAGTTTCCTTGTCTATAGAATAAGGAGTTGGTCAAGATGGCCGATAAGGGCCCTTCCTGCTCCAAATTTATAATCCTATGATAAAAAACTGATTATTTTTTTTAGAGACTCTGCTACAGGAATTTCCAATAGCAAAAGAGGAATGAATAATGTTGGGGCAGTATTTAAGAATCTGACATCATAAAGGTTTTTGTTTTTCCTAGTTGGGTCCTCAAGGTCCGCTTTCCCAAATTGGACAACTCCGTCCTGATCTGAGTTTCAGAAGGACATTGCCAATGCTGATGCTTGCTGTCTTCTCTCATTTTTCTTTCATATTTAGGAAGATTCCTCCTGCAGCAGATAGCCCCATGCCCTCGCCAGCAACACATATCACCACCCCCGTTCCAGCATCTGTTTTACAGCCTTTCAGCAACCCTAGTGCCGTGTATCTTCCTTCAGCACCCATCAGCTCAAGAATCACTTCTTCTTACATAATGACATCAGCCATGCTCTCAAATGCAGCCTTTGTGACAACGTCGGACACGAGTTCCATCATGTCACACACCACAGCTTTCCCCCATGTGGCTGCGACGCTAAGCATCCTGGACCCAACTTTTAAGGCTCCATCTGCTATGTCCCCAGTGCCAGCTGTCATCCCTTCCCCATCCCACAAGCCATCCAAAACAAAAACCAGCAAATCCTCAAAGGTCAAAGACCTGTCTGCCCGTAGCGATGAGTCTTCGAGTAACAAAAAGAGAAAGCCACAGTCTTCTTCCTCTTCCTCCTCATTAGCCTTGCAGACATCTCCCTCGTCTTCATTTTCAGGGCCCCATAAAAAGAACTGTGTCTTGAACCCAAATTCAACAATGAACTCCTATCAGGCGACATCTTCCTATAACAATCTGTCTGTGCACAATGCAAACAATGGAACGAGTCCACTCAGTGCCAAAATGGAGCCCTCAGGACGGACTTCACTGTCAAGTAGCTCCACAGACTCCGTAAAACACATGAGCACAGTAGTCAGCAGTATTGACTCCTGTAACCTGTCAGTGCCCTCCCTGGTGCACCATGCAGGGGATCTGTCCCTGGCCGCACACAATGCAGTGTCTTCTCTACCCCTTTCTTTTGACAAATCAGAAGGGAAAAAGCGTAAGAACTCTAGTTCTAGTAACAAAGCCTGTAAAATCACTAAAATGCCTGGTATGAATAGCGTTCACAAAAAGAGCCCGTCCAGCCTTATCTCGCCAGTGCCAGATCCCGCTAACAGCTCCGTCGCTCGGCAGGTAAGGGACCCCATCCTTCCAGGTACCTTTTTTTTAGGTTCCAGAGAATGCACCCCCTCACCAGTGTCGTGGTGGGCTGTGTGAACATCAGCTCAAGAGAAATGGCGATGGCCTGTTCGGGTTGGTTCAGACCAGGGTACCTTAGAAATAAATAGGTAGGTAGAGTCAGGGAAGGGCAGTGGATAGAGTGTTGCTTTTAGTGTCTGGAAGACCTGGGTTTGAATACTACTGATAATACTTAATCTTGTGAACATGGCCAAGTCACTTAACCCTGCTGAGTCTCAATTTCTTCATCTGTAAAATGGGGTAACAGCACCTATAAGACTTCACAGAATTGTGAGGATCAGAGGAGGCAATGTATTTAAAATGCTTTATACACTTTAAAGTTCTATATGAATATCTATTATTACTGTATTATTACCACCCCCAGAGGCATTAATTTTCTTAAATGTTCTCTCCTATTTAATAGCTTCGATACACTGACCCAGATGGTCTTATCTATCTCTTCAGGGTCAATAATTCCTCTTAAGTATTCTCTGCCCCTCTGGCTCCTTCCTCTTCCTTCCAGGACCCCTGTTTTAAGGAATATGCCCAGACCAGCCATTTCTTCATTCCTCTTGAGGGTTCACTCATAACTCTCTGGGCTTTCTCTACTCGTGTCTCTGACTTCCTTTGATTTGTTTTCTTCGTACATTTGAATGTAAGCTCCTTGAGAGCAGGGACCGTCTTTCTTTCTCTTTCTGCTCGTATTTGTGTTCCCGGTGGTTGGCACTCTGACTGGCCTACATATAGGAAGTGCTTAATAATGCTCCTTGACCTGACTTAACCTGTTCCCCCATATCCTTCACTCTTCTACAGTGTTGAACTCTTTCCAGAACCCCAGGAAAGAAATGCCGGGGATAGGTGGGGAGAGGACTTTCCTTCCAACAGAGGGGTGTGTTTTATTCACTTGCTGTCATTTTGCAAGGGTAGCAAATGAAATTTCCTGATCCCATAGCCAAACCCATTAAAAATCCATTCAGACTAGCCAGTAGTCACAAGTGTCAAGAACGTCTGGTTTTAATTCGCCAACAAGCACCATCTATTTAGTCCATGAAAGTCCCAATTAGAAGATTCCTCCCTATTCATACAAACTCAGTCTTTGTTTTCCTTTTTTTGTTTTTTTTACATTTAATTTTTATTTTACTTTTTCTCAGTCACATGTAAACAAAATTTTTTATCATTCTTTTTTTTAATTTTGAATTCCATATTATCTCCCTCCTTCCCCCTACCCCTCACAAAGGTAAGCAATATGATATAGATTATTCACATGCACACATATTGGCCAAGTTGCAAAAAAAATATAGACTAAAAAAAGTATGTTTCAGTCTGCGTTCAGACTCCATTAGTTCTTTCTCTGGAGGAGGATAGCATTTTTTTTTTCATCATAAATTCTTCAGAATAACTAAGTCATTTGCAGTGGATCACAGTACAATATTGCTGTTACTGTGTAGAGTGTTTTCCTGGTTTCTCTCATTTGGCTTTTTATCGGTTCATGTAAATCTTCCCAAGTTTTTCTACTCAGTCACTCTTAACTGTCCCCTGTAGCCCCTTTCCTAACCCAGACCACAGTCTTTTCATGATGCTTTTAGGCTAAGTTCCTAAATATGTGGGCCTACTGAAATGTGAGTTCCCGTGATAATGCCATAGAACGAAGTAGGGTCCAGCTGAATGACTCTGGAGCATAGCAAAGCCCTCAGAATTGTCCAAGGAACAGGACTGACTGCTTCCAGCCAAGTCTCCAGAACCAGCCAAAGTCTTTGAGCACTACACTGGAGAACTACACACCCTAAGGCTGAAGGAGAGGGTATGGCCAGAGAACTTTGTCTGCTGTGCAGTAAACTCCAATGTTGCATTGACACAGAAAACTGAAGGGAGTGGCCCCATTTTGTCCAGTGAAGAGGAGTAGTGTCTCAAAGATAGTGTGATTCTGGAGATGGTCAGCTCTCTAGTTCGGTTGGTTAAAAAAAAAAAAAAACATTTTTTAAAACCTCCAACTTATGTGCATCTTTAGATTAGTCTTTGCTAGTCTTTGGTTACCAATGACTGGGATTCTCAACACCTGCATGGGTAAATTAAACTCTGAAACATAAATGAGTCAGGAAAGAAGTGATAAAATGAGACAATCAAATAGTACTTGGTCATGATGCCATGATTCTTTTCCCTGTTCCCCAGGCTCATTACATATCTGGGCTAGAGACACCTCTTCATTCTCCTTCGCCTCAGGTAGGGAAAAATGTACTACCCCTCCCAAGTACCAAGGAAATGACTTGTACTCTTTAGGGAAATGAATGTGCTGTCATTAAGAAGAAGAAGAAGAAATCCCTTGTAATCATAGAGAAATGGATTTGCTATGATGAAGATGATGCTGCTGCTCATAGCATTTTGTATGGCACTTTAAGGTTTGCAAAGTGCTTTACCTTTCTTAACTCATTCAGCCCTCACAACAACTCTTATGAAATGGGTGCTATTATTATTCCCATTTTACAGTTGAGGAGTCCGGCAGATAGAGGTTAAGTGCCTTGCCCTGGGTCACATACGTAGTAAGTATCTGAGACTGAATTTGAACTCAGATCTTCTTGACTCCAGGCCATTCCATGCCCTGCCTAATATAGCTTGGAATTAGAGCTATCGTGGACAACCAGTTAAGGAGAATCAAAAGGAATGATCAGGATGAAGGACCTGGAAATTGTGCGACCAGTAGGCAAGGATGGGAATTCTTTATGTTGTAGGATCTTTCACCAGTGATGGGTCTCTGTTGATCTCTCATCCTGTTACACAATCTGCAGTTTGCATCAGCAGAACAATGTGGCCAAAGAATTATGCCTATGCCCTACCTTGGCACAGAGTAACTTGGTATGAGCACTTAGTCAAATTTGGGGGCAAATGATGGACATTAGGTGATTAAAAAGGCATTTGTATTTTGATTATATCTGTTGAAGTTTATGAGATCCATCAAAACCTGGTGAAGGGATGCTGAGAAAGATCCAATGAGACAAAGCAGAACAGTAATATTCTGTTCTAACTAATATTCTAATATTACAACTTTTAATGTTCTCTAATATTGTTAGACAATAAACATTTATTTAATGCCTACTATGTTCCAGGCACTATCCTAAGGACTGGGGATGCAAATGCAAATAAAACAAAGATAGGTCTTGCTCTCCAGAAATATAAATGCTAACGAGAGAAGACAACACACAAAAGGAAGCTTATGGGGAGAAGGTATTAAGGGATGGGGGGAGGTGATCCCGTTCAAAAACAGTACCTGTGGAAAGGCACAATTGAGAGATCCAAAGAATCCAAAAAGAGTGAAGCTGGTGGAAAATAAAGAGAAAACTGCTGGGCCTCTTCATTAAGTAGAGACCTTGCTTGGAGCCCATGCTCCATCCTCTCTGACCAGTCAGAGGTTCCAAGCATTCTGATGAAATGGGAATACCAGGCATTTTCAGGCTTCTAGGAATCACAAGAGAACATGAGAATAAGAGTCAGTTCTGGAACTCTGGTGGGAAACTCAATTAGAAGAAGACAAGTGTTGTCAGGACTTTCTGTCACTAATAGCTGGGGAGGCTGATATTCTAAATAGCACACTGGGTATGCTCACCTCCATAATTCTCAGCCACCTCTGTCTACCGTTGATCTGAGTTACCTACAGAGACTCTAGCCGTTAGATTGCAGGTTTATTCTGGGGGCTGATGGTAAATGTTACCCTAGGAAGTTCTAAGGATTAAAAAGTAAGAACATTGTCTTCCATCTTCTTTCCATTCCCCCCAGCATAAAACTTTACTTGAAATAACTAAGTAGAGAATCATAAGTAAATCTATTCCATGAAGAATTTTTTTACTTGTATAATTTTGCCTTTAGCTTGATCATGGCAATATGTTTCTTGTAGTCTCTAGCCCCATTCTAAGAGTGTGAAGGAAGGAAGGGGAGAGGGGGAAGAAGGAAGAGAGGATTTGCCAGGAATTTACAAATATTATCTGTCTAATTTGATCCTCAAAATAAATCCTGGGCAGTAGGTGCTATTATTATCCTCATCTTACACTTGAGGAAACAATAGCCCAACACTGTTCCTTTGTCTCCTTGATAACTATAAAGCATTTGCTCCCTTTCCTGCCATGGGACATTGGCCTAAAAGGAAAGCCTAAGATTTAAGGAGAAGGTTTGACTTCAGGTCTGTGTCTCCACAGGGTAAAAGGAAGCCTTTGTTAGAGATGAGGGCCGCTGTGGGGAGGATCTACTGTATGCTTGCTCCATCCTAGATTCATCCATGTGCCCGGGTTTGACTGAGTCAGGTGATATAGGATCCCCTGACCAAACCACCACTATCCCTGGATATCATTTGCCTATCATTTGCTTATGCGTCTGCAGTAATGGAATTTAGAGTTTCCTGCCCTGCTCTGGGGTGCTCCTTCAGAGGTGGGATTGGATCCTCATGGATCCATCCTGAAATACTGTCGTCATCTCTTTTCTAAGACAAAAACAGTCAGGCTGACTACCCTTTTGTGAGGGAAAAGAATGCAAACCACCTCTCTACCCCTTCTTCCTCCCGCCAACTTCTTCTTTCACACACCATCTTCTTTCCCAAGCCGGGCTGTGTGGCTGAGTATTGCTTCATTGGTATCTTTCAGGTTGGAAAAAATAGCAGTATAGCTTTGCCACAATCCAGTCCTTCGAGCACCCCCAGCCTGGCACACAACCGACAGGTGAGTTGTTCCAGTCAGAGTACTTGAATGCTTCCTCAAAAGCTTCTCATGGGACAGTTTCAGGAGAGCTGGAGTGTCATGTTAGGAGATTGCACAGTGTACGTGGGAGTCCTTATGAGAACTCTGGGGTTTTCTTCCAATCTGAGGCTGGCAAAGCTCAAAGGATGAGAGGAGAGACAGACAGACAGACAAAGGGTCAAAGAGACGGAGAGAGTTAGAGACAGAGAGACTGCATATGCTGTGTGTATATAACACATATGTATGTCACATATATATACATAAGTAGTTTCCTTTATTGTTTATTTATTTTAAACATTTGTTTCTTTTTACCTTGAGTTCTAAATTCTCTCCCTTCCACCCATCCCTCCCCTGCCCACTGGAAGATAAGCAATATGATATCAATTATACATGTGAAATCATGTCGAATATATTTCCACATTAGCCATATTTCAAAAAAAGAAAGAAAAATCAAGCGAGAAGATTATTCTTGAGTTTGCACTCAGTTCATCACTTCTCTCTCCCTGGAGGTGGATAGCATTTTTTCATCATGAGTCTTCTGGATTACACAATTATTTTTTAAATAACACCCACAGAGTGTGCAACTCTAAACTGGAGGAGTATATGCAAAAGATCTGGGATTTCATCACAGTCGAGAACCACTGGTATGAGAACTTGCCCAACCAATCCAGCTATGAATTAATAGAAAAGTCTTAAGCAGTTGTCTGAGGTGAGGCCCAGTGAGGTTAAGATTTAACTAGAGTTGCACAGCTAGTAAGTGTCAAAAGTGGGATCTTATTTTAGGCCTTTCTGCCTCTAAAAGCTTCTCTATTAAGCTAAATAAGAGTCCTCAAAATGCTTATTCTTCAACATGAAAAAGAAAAATGATTGTGTTAAACCATTCAACTTTCACTTTAATATAGCTCAGTATATCTTTTTTAAGTTTTATTGACCTTTTTTAAAAAATCACCTCCATTTCCAAATATATTTTTCCCTCTCCCTTTTTTAGAGAACTCATTCCCTACAACAAAGAATAAAAAAGAGAGAAAAAGCAGTTCATCAAAACTAACCAGAACATAGACCAAGTGACCATGTATTCAATAACCTACATCACCTCTTTCCTAATATTCCATTGCCTTCTCCTTTTTTAGAAAATCCATCCCCTATAACAAAGAAGTTTAAAAATAAGAGAGAAAAAAAGTTCAGCAAAACTGACCAACACATAGACTAAGTGGTACCATATATTCAACGTTCCACACCCTCTACAAAAAAATGGAGGGAGACCTGCTTTCTCTTCTCTTCTTAACGACTGAGCTTGATTGCTATAATTATACAATATTTAGTTTCATTTTTTAGAAAAGAGAATACTTAAGAGAAAAAACTAAGCACATACTAGACAGTCCTTTGGAAAGGAAAAGAGGAATGAATATGAAAGTGATTGAAGACTACAGCTCCAAAATGGATAGGAACCAACCATGTTACAGGAAACAATGAATTCTTCTCAAAAAGTATTTAAATGGGGGGCAGGTAGGTGGCTCAGTAGACTGAGAGCCAGAATTAGAGATGGGAGGTCCTTGATTCAAATCTGGCCTCAGAAACTTGCCAGTTGTATGACCTTTGGCAAGTCACTTAATTCCTACTGCCTACCCTAACTGCTCTTCTGCCTTGGAACCAATACTCAGTATTGAGTCCAAGATGGAAAGTAAAGGTTACATTTTTTAAAAAGAATTAAATTTAGGGTCAGGAAGGGAGTTTTTGTTAGAGTTTTTTTTTTTAAAACCCTTACCTTCTGTCTTGGAGTCAATACTGTGTATTGGCTTCAAGGCAGAAGAGTTATAAGGGTAGGCAATGGGGGTCAAGTGACTTGCCCAGGGTCACACAGCTGGGAAGTGTCTGAGGCCAGATTTGAACCTAGGACCTCCCGTCTCTAGGCCTGGCTCTCAATCCACTGAGCTACCCAGCTGCCCCCTTTGTTAGAGTTTTCATTGGATTGTTTCCTTACTTTATAGTAAAAATGTTGGAATGTCATAGTGTATGGACTACTAACTAGGGAATCAGGGAGCCAGAACCTTGTAACCACTAGCCATCCTTCAACCCTGTATTGGTTTGGGTGCCCAAAACACCACTAAGACATTCATTAGACCTGGCGTAACAAGATCTCCCTCTAGTTTCCAAATTGAAAGAATGTATAAGTATGTCAAGAACAAACTGTCTTACTTTTCTATTTGTAACCTCAGCACTTAACACAGTGCTTTGCAATGTTGTTCTGTAGTTTCAGTCATGTTGTGATTCTTCATGATCCCATTTGGGGTTTTCTTGGTAAAGGTACTAGAGTGGTTTATTATTTTCTTCAGCTTATTTTATAGATAAGGAAACTGAGACAAACAGGTTAAGTGACTTGCCCAGGATCATCCAGTTATTAAATATCAGAGGTTAGATTTGAACTCAGAAAGATGAGTCTTCCCAGGCACTCTTATCCACTGCTCCATCTAGCTGCCCTAGTATGCAATTAATCAATGCTTTTTCATTCATTCAAACTCAGTTTCTTGGACAGGCTCTGGAATCTGTCTGCTATCCTAGAGATATTCTACTGAAGGCTGCCACCCTTTGGAAATGATTTCCATCCAGTAGCATGACTTGGAATAAAACCATATTAAATGGGACTTTGCCACCCTCAGAGAACAACCTCAAGCTGAAATACTCATTTATTTTGCAGTGTTGTGAAAAAAGCACTTTGTAAAACCTGGGCTATAAAAATGTTATCATTATTGTTATTGTTATTGTTCATTGTTGTTGTTACAGTTTTGAAACAGGCTTTGCTATTCTTTTCTTTCCTAGAAGACAGCAAACCGAACGGGCAGAATAAGGACTCTTCCATAATGAGGAAAGAAACCAACCTTTGATGTCCAATTCCCAGCTACCCTATCCCACCTGAGGTGTTAGGGAGTTAGGAGGGGTGGGGCGTAAGCAGTGGGAAAGGAGGTGACTTCCTGTGTCCTCTAGGTGTCTCTGCCCCACCTTTCAATTTAAAGTTTAAGAAAAAGGTGAAAAAAGAAAAAATGAATTTGAAATTTGCAGAAAACTGTAATCATGGTTTTAGTTGTTTCTATTGATTTAGTTTCACTCTTTCTCTCTAGCTTCTGGTGTTGCACTGCACCATCAGTTTGCTAAAATAATTCAGAGTAGACATTCCAGAACCTAGGTTCCTGGTTGGCATCTTCCTTAACTCTTGAAGCTTTCACACATACACTACTTCCCTTTTTTAGTTTTTGGTTGTTTTTTTTTTTCCTCCTCATTCCTTCATGTCTCCCATTACTCTGTGTCCAACCGTGTCACTTTGGAGGGAGCTGGGTCTTGACATGCTCCTGTAAACATAGCAAATGATGGGGGACACTCTGCTTGTGAAGGGTCGGGGCCACAGACCCAGTGCACAGGGAGCAGGTAGGAATGAGAGGCTGTGTGAAGCTCGTGTTAATCAGGGTTTAAGCTGCCCGCTAGGGCATGAGCCAAATGCTGAGGGCAAAACTAGGTATTTCAGTATCAGCCACACCAATGTTTCAGGAGAGTTGCTACCAACTTGATGATTTGCCCAACATCATTGTCTAGGTGTGAGGTTAGGATAGAATAGATTCAGAGGGAGGGGCTTCCTTCAGAGTAGGAGGAGGAGAAGGGAGTCAATTACTGAGGAAGATGGGGGACAAGTGTTATGTGGCCACAGAGCAGGATCCCAGTAAGGGGATGATGACACATCACACCCCACATTCCATGTGTGGGGAAACACTGCTCAAAGATGCCTGAGCCACAGCTTGTCCCCACCAAGTTGCCTATAATAATTCTGAATTTTTGAGGAGCCCATTTCTTCCTCTGCCTTCCACTCTGGAAAAGCCCATACTTAGTGTCCGATATGCAAGAACCCAAAGTTGTAGGAACCAAAAGTGAAAGGAACCCAAGGAACCCAGTTGGGAAGAGACACAGAAGCAACTTCAGGAAGGGGCAGGGCTCCTGCATGCTGCTAACGTTTTCATGAGTTTTCCACTGTATCCCTCACCTGCACCAGGTGAAAAAAAACTAACCACAAGAAAGAAAGGAGTCTCCCTAGTGAAGGCACCTGAGAAGGAGGGGTCAGTACCACTTCAATACTCAATGGATGAACACAAGCATTTCTTAGCCAACTCGCATTCTGGCATATACCTGTGGACCCCGAGGCCACAGGGGGAACCACAGAAGGCACTGTAGGACCACCAAATCTGCACGTCCATCTTGCTTACCACTCCACCAAAGCTCAATGATGGCCAGCCTTAACATGGCCAGGTCATTTCCGTGGCAATGGAATAATAGCATCCCACTGTATAGGAAGAGAGGCAGTGCCTTAGAGTGGAAAAGGGAGAATGATGAGAATGTGTTGGCTAGAAATATGGAGGAGAGCCAGCAAATGTAAGGTCAGGTGGAATAGGAAATGTCCCTGGAGGCCAATGGGTAATCGTAGTGCCAGGGAGAAATTCAGCCTTGAATTAGGATTTCTTGGGATTGGTAATAAATTTAGCAAATAAAATAGATGTTTACTCATTTCTTGACTATTGGACTAGTTTGGGGGGGGGGATCAAGGAACAGAAATGCTCGAAAGTTTTTGTTACCAAATTAGACATTAATAACATCGGCAGCCGGGCACAAACACGTCCCCTGGATTCTTCCTTTACTTTCCCATACCCCCACCCAATGATACTACTACTGTTGGGCTTCATCACACAACTGGAATTTGCAAAGATGAAAGGCAAACTGACTAGTTTGCATCAATGGAATTGCACTGACAGTGTTTCTATAGGATTACTAAATTTTTTATATATGAAATAAAGATTTTTTAATCAGGAGTTGATAATTAGTACCAGGACATTAGTACAGAGGATTTCATTTTTATTTCTACAGTGTTAAAAGTGCACTTATATGCTGGTTTAATTATGTCTTGGAGAAAAAGAAGAGACTGCAAATAGAAGGGAAATTGTTACTTTTTTCTTTTTTAAAAAAAAAAAGGCTTAAGACAGAATTTAAGACTTATAAATGTTTAAGCAATTATAAACAAGGCTAGACCCTTGGCGGGGGGGAGTTTAGAAGATATTCTTAAAGTAAATTTTTATAGTGTTAATTTTGTAATAATTTATGTTTTGCTATATTATAGAGCTAACTGACCAGAATAGTTTCAGAAACAATATGAAACTTAGGAAAGGTTAAGCAATGTTTATATTTTTTAAAATGTTCTCTGAATTATGTTTTTATTGTACATTTCTTACAATTGAAAAATGTGTACATATCTTTGTTATTTTTGCACAATTTTTTTGTTCAGTTTTAGGAGCAAGAAGTCTGTTGTTTTTTATAATTTATTTTAAGTTGTAAAACTTGCAAGGGTTTTGTTTTCTTTTGTTTTCTTAAATCTCAACAACAAAGTAACCCTCTGTGATTAATGGACTGTTGCTTCTTCTGGAGGGAAAGCAAAGGTTGTGAGATTGAGTGGCTGCTTCTGAGAAAGAAAGTCTTGATGGGGACTAAAGGAGCAATTATTACCAGTAGTTTGACCGCATTTTTAGCTCTTTCTACACATCTTTTCATTGGGAAGCTGGAATGTCGAGACTCCATCAAATGCTGCTTACATTTATCAACTGGCTCTGAACTAAATGATGGCGTTTCTGGAAATCTGAGCATCCTGAAAACCCGTGGTTTTTCTTCCTTCACAACAAATCGGTGGTTTACTTTCTAATATATTAAGATGCTCAGCCTGAAAAAAAAAAAAAGAAATGGAAAGAAAACATTTTCTTTTGGGTTCTTAATGGAGTTAAACTGGACCAGTCTGTAAAGCATTATTAGTATAGCATCCATTCAGCCATTATTTTTCCGCCAACACTCATCGACTTTCTTCAGCCCGTCCTGTCACTGCGCACCCCAGTCACCTCCACTTCCATTTGCCTGAAGATCTCGTGACTTGTCTCCAGCAATAGAGGCTCCGAAGCTTTGGTTGTTCCACATACGCAATGCATAGACCTGTCAGCCATAAAAAAATTAAAAAAAAAAAAGCGACTTGGATAACTTGTATGCCTTCTTTTGTATCAATGTACCAATTGTAAATAATGCTGATCAACCTTTGTAGAGAATAGTTTATACAGCATATTCTATTATTGCTGATTCTCAGTGAACTATTGTTTTAAAAAAAAGGAAAAAAAGAAATTTTTCTATTTACACCTTATATTTTGTTATGCTGTCGACCCATGGCACTTTAACAAAACTCTGTGGGTTTTGCATAGCTGGTCAGTCATGGGGTATATTAAATACTGTTGTTGCACAGAAAAGAATTTGCACCTGCTCTATTGTGCTTTCCTACTACAGATTTTAGAACCTTTTCCAGAAGACTTTTGAAGAAAGCATGTCCAATCATTCTAAAAAAAAATTATATATGCCATACTTGTAGAGTGGATTTCTTTTCTACGATCCATATTTTGTAACACTAAGTATTTCCATTCTTTGTCCCGCACCTTTATGTATTAGCACTATCAGATAGAATTCATTCCATGCTTGTGATAATTGTAAGCAGAATAAATGTCTAAAGTAGGTGTAAATAGTAAATTCTATGGCTTACAGTTTAAAAAAAAATAAAGGAAAAACAGAACAAACATGTATCTGATTGATACTGCCATGGTTCATCACCGGGCCTGGAGATATTCTCTAGTGAGCGATTGTATTTTTTGTTTTTGTTTTTTGTTTTTGTTTTTTTTTTTGTAACATGGCTTTGTAAATAAAATAATTTATATGTTTGTAAGAAAAATGTGCTATTGTTATTTATTTTTATAAAAATTAGAGATGATGCGGTTGTTCTTCCAAAAGCCCTTTTTTTATTAGTCCTTGTAGATTTGGGTTTATCTTTGCCTGCTCTGTAGCAGCAACCCACAATCCTGCCAGAGAAAACAACTAACAAAGACAAAGAGAATGAAATGTAGCCTTTCCAAATGGTAAAATTGTCTGTTTCTGACCTCGTTCCTAGTGAAACTAAGTCTAACCTTTTTTTGTATCAGGGTCAAATGATAATGTATAGATTTCTCCAAAATTTGGGCCTGGAAGAGATCTGTCTTTTAGGTCATCTTGTCCAATACTTTCATTTAAGTGATGAGAGAATTGAGACCACAGAGGTAAAGTTACTTTCCTAAGGTTACACATTTAGTAAAGCTGGAATTTGAACCCAGAGCCTGACTCCAAAACCTGCACTCATTCCACTGCCCCACTCTGACGCTCAGCACAATGTAACAGTTTTGGGGCCAAATGTAGCTTATTGTAGGCAATAGGACCCTTGGGAAATTTTCAATTCCCAGAATTTTCTTAATCTTCACCCCTAACCCCAAGTTTCATCAATTCCAATCATGGAATATGCTACAGCAAAGAAAACTGATGAACTTCTTAACCAGGATTTCTGTGACCACAAATTACATGGGGCATCGAGGCTAATTAATGCCTACTGTAGTATCTTGTGAAAAATTGTGAACCTCAATAGCAAAAACCAAATTGGACTTCTATTATAATCTAAGTCTCACAATGGGAAATTTTGTGTAACATTGAAGCTGTAAGTCCAGGGAAATCCAAATTTAGCACAGAGAGATGGCATTTTAGCCTATGCTTATCCTTGAATGGCTTCAAGAAATGATGTCGTATACATGCATTACCACAGTAATTCTGATTATCACAGTACAATTCTGATGTTGAATTATTTTTTTTTATTGTAACTTCCTGAGGGGAATATGTGTTTGTCAATATGTAAAGAACTGTGATTCCAGTGATGTGGTTACTTCTCCGCTAATATAGAGTGGAATTCCTCCTAGACTTAGCAAGCAATCTTCATGAGTGGCTATGAAGTTCATTTTTTAACATAAATCTACATTTGCCTATATTACATTCCATCTTGCTCAATTTGGCCCATTGTTCTAGCTTGTCAATGCTTTTTCAAATCCTGTCATACATCTATACCTCCCAGGACGGTATCATCTGCAGATTTGGCAATCGGGCCATTTTTGTCTCCATCCCAGACATGTCATTGATAAAACTTGTCAACAGTGCAGGGATAAGGGCAGATCCCCAAAGCAATCCACCAACACTTTCTTCCAAGTTGATGTCATAATATTTCTTTGGTTCTAGTCATCCAGTTCTGAATCCACTCCATGCTGCTTCTAATCCTTTTATCTCCATCTTGTCCAAAAGAAGATGGGAGCATTTTCCTAATCTACCACTTTGAAAAGCCTGTCAAAAACAGAAATGAGCTCAATGAGCTGTTTTCAGTAAAGTTATGCAGAAGTTTAGCACCATTTTGGGTTCACAAACCATCCCTTTATTTGTATCTTCTTGAATTTTACCCAGAATCAAATCGGCTCCCTTGTCTTGGTAACAAGCACCACAGACTCTAGCCTTCCCTTTTTCAACAATCAGATTAACATTTGCCCTTCTCCAATACATTGGCATCTTGATCATTTTTTGGTTTTTCAAAAATCACTGATAATGATTCATCAGTCAGGCAACAAGAATTTATTGAGCCTTATAATGTACCAGGCACTATGCCAAGTGCTGGGGATACAAATGGAAGCAGTTTTTTAGTACCCTGGTAGTTCATCTAAGCCAAATTATTTGAACTTGTCAAAGCCACCGAGTTGCTCTCTTAATTGCTTCCTTAGCGTGGACTTTTACTCTCTAATTGCCATTCTAGGCCAAAGAAAATACTGAGAAAATAAATAAAGTAGTTATCGAATATTTCTTTCTATAGGCCATTGGTCTTGTTCAACCCTAATAGTACTCCTCTTTCATCTTTTCTCTAACACAAATAATCAAACCTTTTCTGTTACCCTTAACATTTCACCAGTCTCGGCTCATTATTAGATCCTTAAGTGAGCCTCGGCCATTTGCATTCATCCTCCATTATCTGCCCCTTGTGTCTTTTGAGTCTAAGTTGAACAGTAAGTGCCCTCTACAGTCATATCAGCCAGTTTCCTGCTTCGTCATTGAAACAGCTTTTTCTCATATCTAAAGAATGTTTTCCTTGAGCATCTCCAATCCATCCTGTGCTGACTTCCTTTATACACTTCTAGTCCATGAGATCTTTATTCTTTCTCTGAATCCATTCAAATATCTTTCTCAAAATCTAGGGTGCCTGACGGACTTGACTCTGCTTTCCTTCTATCACGAATTTTAAAATGAAGCGGCCTCTCTCTTCCCCCCAAAGTTACCATCCTTCCACATTTAGCCTCCAGCCCCCTTTTCTATTTCTTACTCATTTAGAAGGATTCAGGCAAATCAAGAGTTGAATAGTGCTCTGCTTTCGATATAGACAAAGGGCCAGAAGATCATGCCACCCTTTAGAATACAATTTTTAGATTCATCTTTAACTCTTGTCCAAGTGATATGGGATATTTTTTACAGAAATATTGCTCCCTACCATGCTCCCCTCCCCTCTTTCCTGGATTTCCCTTATGTGAGCATAACTGTAATATGCAGTGCTATTGCACTAGCCCTTTTGTCTGGCCTGTGCTTTGTTAATAAGTGATCTCCCTTCAGAGTCATCCTCCCGCATGACACCCATCCTACTAAATCAGAGTGATATAAAGGGGACGATGGCTATAGAATATTTATACATATACATATATATGTAGTCAGATCCAGTTGGTGCTGAAGTGCTTTTTTTTCTTAATATTTGTCACAAGTGATCATGCAATAGTAGGAGAGAGAGGAGGAATATATTTAGAAATGCACACAGTGTAAAAAAAAAAAAAAGCAGCAGCAGCAGACCATCAGGAATAAGACTCTTTTTAAATAATTCTTTTCATCTGCTATCTCTTGTGGTCTGTCTCCTTGCAATAAAATCACTAATTCAACTTGGTTAATGCCCATACTTTTTATACAGGAGGGACAGGGTGGCAAAGTAGACAGAGGCGGGAAGAACTGGGCTCCAGGCTTTGTTACTTGCTGGCTGTGTGACCCTGGGCAAATCACTTAACTTCTCAGTGCCCCCAGAGAATTCTTTTTAAAACTGTAAATTGTGGAGCAAGAGTTGATCTTCCTTGGTAGAGGGAGTTTCTTTGCAAGGAGCTCCCTACGAAAATGAGGCCAGTCAAAAAAGAAAACTGTGCAGACATTTGAGGCCATAAGTCTTTTTCGCTAGTTCTTTTTTTGGATTTTGTCTCCAACTTACAGAGACTCTTCCTTACTGCTATTCTTCCTGCATTGCAGTTGCTCCTTTCTGTGGTATCTTGCTTGGTAGATCAGATGCAGTTTTCATTGCCACCCTCCCTTTTCAGTTCAAAGTCCTTTCATCAGATTTGCATCATACGTGTGTGTTTATGTGCACATGCATATGTATACATGTTTATGCATATCAATATGGGCACATGCTGGGGCTCTTCTTGGCCCCATTTGAGATTTTCGTGGCAAAGATACTGGAGTAGTTTGCCATTTCCTTCTCCAGCTCATTTGACAGAGGAGGAGACAAAGGCAAACATGACCATTAATGAAAACATTAGCTTTAGGCAAACGTGAGCATTAAAGCACACGTGAGGTTACGTGATACATCTAGTGTCACATAGCTAGTGTCTGAGGCCAGATTACATACATATGTACTCGTGTGTGTATACATGGATATATATGAATATACGTGTGTCTGAGGCCAGGTCACATATGTGTACATGTGTGTACACGTGTATATATTAAATGTATGTACCTACATTTTGGCTATTAAAATGCATGCATCAGGTAGGGGGACTCTTTTGTTGTAATACATTAGCACAGTTCAGTTTATCAGAGGAGCTGCTACTGAGGAGAGAACGATCAGAGGTAGACCATGTGACAGGGATTTCTTCCCGCTGGGGAAGGAAGGGCTGGTGGGAGATGTCAAGTTGGGGGATCCTAAGCAACCAAAGAACAAGTCAACAACTTTATTAAGTGCCTACTAGCCACAGTGGCAAATGAATGCAAAGCAAATGCCTGCTGATTTTAGGAGGAGAAGACTCTCATGACTGGTGGCCCCAAGAAAGGCTTGCTGGAGCTGAGTCTCCAGGAGCCAGAGAGGAGGAGGGTGTGCATTGGAAGCGGGGAGAACTGGCAACGCTGTCCTTGGGGAACAGCAGCAAGGCAGCCGGTTAGGCTCCACTGTGGTCGCTGTGAAAGGCAGTGAGATCAAATCAGTCTGGAAAGGTAGGATGAAGATCTGTCAAAGCCATGCTGATATGCTTGTATTGCACCCTGAAAGCAATCAGGTTTTCAAGGAGGAAAGACTTACCTGATCAGTCAGTCACGGGCTGCGGGAAGATGACTTTGGCTGCCATCTTTGGTAAGGTGGATTGGGAAGGAGATCATGGGATCAGATTTAGATATTCAAAGTCATTTAGTACAAGTTCCTCTTTTACAGATGAGGAAACTGAGGTCCAAAGAGGGTAAAAGAGAATTGAAGGGGGAGGGGGCACCAATTAGGAGGTAATGAGAATAATTCAGGCACGAACCCTGGAGATTAAAGGTGAGGAAACACTTAAGGCAAATTTCTTCTCCAGTACTTTGCCATTTTGCCCCAGATCTATCCAGGAGGTTACTATTTTCCCTATTTTGTATAATGGCCTACTAATGGAACAAGATTTGGAAGGTCTTGCACAGAAACCATAAATAGCCAATATAGTGTCGTAAGAAAAAAAAATGTAGCGAGAGGACTGTTATTCCTAGGCATCCATTTTCTTTCCTTTGTTTATAAAAATTCAACATTTTATGGATGCCCTTCATTTCTGTATCGGTCATTTCCAGATATGCTATCCCTTTCCCCAATCTGCTGGTCCCTTGCAACAAAAACAGTCAACAAGCATTTATTAAACACTTAATACGTACCAAGTGCTGTGCACAAACAAGCAAAGATGAGTCTGACAGAATATGTATGTCCCATTCCAAAATCATTGTACTCCACCTCCAAGGAAAAGGGAGAAGTGCATTTCCTCAGTTATTCTCTGGAGCCAAGAACTGTTACCCAGCCCTCAACTTCATTTTGGCGCCCTCTTCATGCTCATTGTTGTAACTGTTGTTCACGTTGTTTTCCTAGTTCTGCTTACTTCGCTGTGTTAACCCATGAGTCTTTTCCACATTTCTTCATTTTTATTCATTTCTTAGGGCACAATACATTTCATCACATTAATATGTCCCACCCCGATTTTTCATTCATTTCCTAATCAACAGGAACCTCCTTTACTTACAATTTGTTGTTAGCACAAAAAAATGTTGCCATGAATCACTCAGTATAGACAAAACCTTTTTTGTCTTTGGCCTCCTTGGGGTATATAGGCCTAAATGTGGAAACTCTGGGTCTAAGGCTATGTAATCAACAACCATACGAAAGAATGTATTCAATAACTAATAGTAAGACAAACACAAATTAAAACAACTCTGAGGAGAGGCAACTAGATGGCTCAGTGGCTAGAGTGTCAGGCCTAGAGGCAGGAGGTCCTGTGTTCAAATGTGATCTCAGACACTTCCTCATTATGTGACCCTAGGCAAGTCACTAAATCCCAATTACCTGCTCTTCTGCCTTGGAATGGATACTTAGTTTTGATTCTAAGACAGAAGATTAGGGTTTAAAAAAACAAAACATCTCTGAAGTTTCACTCACACTCAGCAAATTAACAAAGATGACAAAAGATGGAAACACAGTCCTTGTTGGAAGGAATGCAAAAGGGGAGTCACATGAATAGTTAGTGGTACTCTGAATTAGTCTGGCTCTTCTGGAAAGCAACTTGGAATTATAGGAGAAAAGTCAGAGGCTCCTTTTGACCCACTGATTCCAGAGAGTATTAGAGGAATTCTAAAGCAGTTCATGGCACAGCGTCATGAAAATCTTTCCACTATGATCTAGTGGGAGTGTTTCACTCTTTAAAATCTATTTCTCCTTTAGCATAACTAGTTATAGAATTATTGAGATTGAAAGGACTGAGGGATCAACTCTCCTCATTTTATAAATGAGGAAGCCCTAGTCTGGAAAGGATAAAATGGCTAATTGGTGGCTGAGCTGGGACTAGAACTCAGGGGTCTTGACTTCTCTTCCAGTGTCCTTTCTCCTCCATCACTCTGGTCTCCTGCAAAAGTAACCTAACCTCCACTTACAGATTCTTCTTATAAACTATAATCTCTCTCTAAGTGTTTCTACAAAGATATTTTAAAATATAATTTTCCTGTCACTTGGTTGGTTCACTCAGATTTCAGTAACACCTACAATTTCTATGTTTTGACTATTTCTATGCATCCAATAGAATGGAAGCTCCTTGAGGGCAGAGACTGTTGTGTTTTTGTCTTTGTATCTCCCAGGACTTAGCCTAGTGCCTGGCACATAGTAGGCACTTAATAAATGTTTGTTGGATCGAAATGAATTGAATTGTGATTTTTCCCCCCAATCAGGCAAATGCTCCTTGCCTATTTGTAAGATTATCTCTTGCTTTCAGATTTGTCTTGGGCCTTTTCAGAACAGATTTGATAATTCCAGGTTTCTAAAAGAGGTTCCCCAAGATAGCTAATTCATTTTTTATTCAGTGCTTCTCTACAATGTCCACTATACCAGAAAAATTAATGGGAGAAGATTAAAAAGATAATAAAAAAGGCTGAGAAACTTGATAATCAACCATAGTGGGAAGCTACTATTTAATTTGGGATTTCCAAGTTTGGGGGAACAATTCAAAACACAGGTACCAATCTGGTCATTATAAAATGTAATCAACAATCTGTCAGCCTTCCTACAAGCTAATTTTACCAGATGCCCCAGGGACACATTAATTCAAAATCAAAGAAATTCAATCAAATAGCAAATATAATGACAATACCTGTCCCCCCCCACACACACACATACCTGGAATATACTCTCACAGGCTGAAAGCAAGTGTAGCCAATGAACCTGCAAGAAGGAAGAAGGAACACCCAAATCCAGGCAATTCACACTTCTGGCAATGTCCTCTCATGATGCCATCATCATACTATTCTGTTTAGCATTAAATCTCTGCTCTCCATCACATCATGCCCACCCAGTAGCTATTGGGCACTGATCTGCCACCTGCTGAGCTGCTCTCTGCTACCGTCTACCAGGCCATCTAACGAATTCTAGTTCTCTCCTTAGAGGGGCAATTGCTGGTATGCCTCCCTAACAGGGACAGACACTCATAGCACATGGTTGAGGGCAAGAACGTTTCACTCAGCCAAGGAGCTAATGAACACCAGAGAGTCCCAGTCTATGTCAGTTCTTTTTACTGTCTGTCCCTGGTTCTGATTCAGATCTTAGTTATTTACTCTCATCTCATTGATGGGCAAGGAAAGGAAGAGGGAGAATTCCTTGTAACTTCCTTTAAATGTCTCCTTGTAAGCCGGTTTCCCCAAAACCTATTTGGGGATCTGCCACAAAAAAATAAAGCACAGGAACTGTGCAGAGATTGATGTAACAAGACCCACCTTGACCCAAGATCCACTCAGTTTGGCATTCAAATGAAGTTAGGAACAAGAATAAAGACACTAGATGAGACAGACAGGGTCCACACTCTTAACTTTATGGAGTCTGTCTGCCAGCAACAAAACCATTTATCTTTGTTATGCTCCCTTTCTAATGGCCCAAACCCTCCTGCTCAATTTCTTACATATTTATTTAGTTATACAAAGTGTATAGCTTGCTTGCTTGCTTTTTTTTTTTTTACACTTACCTTCCATCTTAGAATCAATACTGTGTTATTGGTTCTAAGGCAGAAGAGGGGTAAGGGTGGGCAATGGGGGTTAAGTGACTTGCCCAGGGTCACACAGCTGGGAAGTGTCTGAGGCCAGATTTTGAACCCAGGACCTCCTGTCTCTAGGCCTGACTCTCAATCCACTGAGCCACCCAGCTGCCCCACAAAGTGCATAGCTTTCTAAGACTTCATTGAATAGCAAAAATCACAAAAACAGTTATTTTGGAAGTCTTTGCTTCCTTTGCACCTTTAGCAAATACAGCAGGATCATTGAAAAATAGGAGTAGAGTCATCCTAAAGAGGTTCTCCACTTCCTCTCCACCCACCTATCTTGCTTAATTTCCTTCGCTTCCTTTCAATCTTCCTTTCCTTCTTTTCCTTCCCTTCCTTCCTTTCCTTCCCTTCCTTCCTTTCCTTTCCTTCTGTTCCTTCCATTCTTCCTTTCCTTCTGTTCCTTCCATCCTTCTTTTCCTTCCC
>NC_058134.1:152536884-152667072 GCF_016433145.1 Gracilinanus agilis
GGAAGGAAGGAAGGAAGGAAGGAAGGAAGGAAGGAAGGAAGGAAGGAAGGAAGGAAGGAAGGAAGGAAGGAAGGAAGGAAGGAATCACATGCACTAAAAGATTCGTGCCAGCATAATTTGTTGTAACGAATACTTGGAAATGAAGTGAATGCCAATCAACTGGGGATTTAATAAATTACGTTGTGCAAGTATTATTTGCCACCTAGCTGCCCTCCTGGACTTTTTAATCATGGTCCCAGAAACCTCTTGATCCCACAAGGTCACATCAGCCTTAGAACTCAGACCTCATCAGTACCCTCTCTGTTTCTGATATCCTTCCCTCCCCGTCTGATTAGAGAGCAGAGACCTTTCTCTCCAGAGTCTCTATTTAAGGAAGGAACAAGGTCAGCCATCTTCTCATTTTCCATCATCATGCTCCAGCCAGGTATCTTCTCTGCCCCTCATTCCTTTTCTGCTTCTTTTTGCATATTATCTTCCCCTATTAGATTGTAAGTTCCTTGAAGGCAGGGACTGTCTTTTGCCTTTCTTTATACCTCTAGTACTTTGCACACAATCTAGGACATAGTATTTAATAAGTATTTATTACCTAATTGACTAATGGAATAGCACTGCTCTATAAAAACTGATTAAAGGTATAGATTCAGAGAAAACTGGGAAAATGTTTATCAGCTGATGCCTTAATGAAGTAAGCAAAAGCAGGAGAAAAATGTATATGATGACTACAATATTGGAAAGGAAAATGCCTTTAAAAAACTTGAGAAGAATCCCATTCATTGCAGTGACCAATCTCAATTCCAAAAGACTGATAATGAACCATGCTCACCATTTCTTGGTAGCCAGGTGATAGACTGAGAGCTATATCTTCAAACATGACCAGTAGGACTTTTACTAGTAGGAAGGGAAGACAGTGATAATAATGGCTGGGGGGGGGGGGGAGAAGAAATTAAAGAAAAAAATCAGCATTGAAACATTTTCTTTTCTTTTGTTTTTAAACCCTTAACTTCTGTGTATTGGCTGCTAGGTAGAAGAGTGGTGAGCGTGGGCAATGGGGGTCAAGTGACTTGCCCAGGGTCACACAGCCGGGAAGTGTCTGAGGCCAGATTTGAACCTAGGACCTCCCGTCTCTAGGCCTGACTCTCAATCCACTGAGCTACCCAGCTGCCCCTGCATTGAACCATTTTAAAAATATACAGAGGAGTGCAGAAGGAAGTTCAGAAAAGAACATAAGCAAACAGGGCTGTGTCGAAACTATTATATAAAACATATTAGTTATTTTTAAACTAGTTATATAAATATAGATTCATAGTTTCTTTTTTAAAAAAGTATGCATGATATTTATTTATTTATATGTTTTTCTTTTACAAAGTAAAAGTTAGAAGGGGAAGGTATCAGCACTTAGAGAGGAGAGATCAAGAAAGACCCCATATGGAAAGTATTGCTAGAGTAGTTTTGAAAGAAACGAGAAATCCAAAGAGGCAGAAACAAGGTATGGGGGACAACTAGTGCAAAAATAGAGATGGGAGAGGAAGTATCAAGTATCATGTGGATAGAACTGCTTTATTCTTGAGATTATTTGCATCTATTATTATCTGTATGGTAGAAATACTATATAAAACTCGAATGATTACAAATATAAGCACAATATTTAGGCTGGGGCTGCCTTACTGTGGGAAGTCAAGTCTAATCTGCTCTTTCGACATAATATTCCTCAAGACAATTCTCTAAGCAGAAACTGCTCTTCAGCTGTTGTCCAACATATTCTAGTCACAGCAGAAAATAATCTGTCTTCCATCATCCCAACTGGGCTGATGCAATGATATTTGTTTGAAACTACTCCCACAAGTCCCTTGGGAGCTCCCCCTGAGGCAGGACCCAAGAGCCTATCTGTCTAGGAGGCGGTTTTTGATTCTTTTTTCTCCTTTTGTCCATGGTATGTTATTTGGGATTTGAGAGAAACCAAACCAAAATCAAAACCCACCAACTACAGAACGGATAAGCAGTTCTGTTTACTGTGAAACATTTGGCATATACTCACAAAGCTCCACTAGATGGCATATGAACACTTCTAATTAGCTTCCCAAACCTAGTTTTGCCGGACTGCTTCTCTTCATGAAATCGGGGGTCCTTGGGACATCCTTAAAATCTGGAGCAATGGCTGCCTTAGAACATATTGTGGTAGGGCATTTCAGATACAGCTGCTTGGTTTTTGCTTTTTTTTTTTTTAAACCCTTACCTTCCCTCTTGGAGTCAATACTGTATATTGGCTCCAAGGCAGAAAAGTGGTAAGGGCTAGGCAATGGGGGTCAAGTGACTTGCCCAGGGTCACACTTTAATGTTTATTTCCTTTTCCCTCTCCATCCAAATTTAATATATATAGTGGATAGAGCCCTGGACTTGGAATCAAAGAACATGGCTTCTGTTTCCATTCTGTCACTATCTATTGTCAGTCAATCAATAAGCATTTATTAAATGTCTACTATGTGTCTACACTGTGCTAAGCTAGGGATGAAAAGAAAAACAAAAGACAGTTCCTACCCTCAAGGAGCTCAAAATCCAGTGCAGGAAGACACCCCATAATACAAAGGGCTATGGGCAAGTCACTGAATCTTCCTGTTCCTCAGTTTCCTCATCCCATGAAATGGAGAGTGTGGTTCACATAAACAATGAGCAAGTAGAGTCAAATAACTCTCCACAAACATCCCAATCTTCTAGGGCCACGTGGCTGACAACATATTCAACTGCCACATTCCTGTGGCGCTCAGAATCCAGGAACTCCCTCCACCCCTAGCTGCAGCCATACGCTGGGCCAAGAAGCCACCATCTTGTTTGACCCCAGGAGCATCTGGAAACGTGTAGCCCGATGACTAATAACACTCACTCTTAGGTTTCCAGCCTGTACTCAGAAAAGGGAAAAAGGAGAAATGGGGCAAAAAGGACATGACTGGAACTGACTCCATTTTATAGGCCAGCACACAGGGGTGCCTTTACAGCAGTCTTAACCTGATCAGTTTAACACTACTAGATATGACCAGAGTCTCCAGGAAAGGTTCATCCCTCTGAAAGCTCATCAAAGTGAGCAGGGGAACTCCCCTAATCAACCTCCTATACATATATTATCTCTTTTTATTCTCACAACAACCTTGCAGGGGAAAGTACTTTTTAAAAAAAATAATTGGGGGTGGGGATGTTGCTGCTGGGTGGTTTGGTGGCTTGAGAGCCAGGCCTAGAGATGGGAGGTCCTAGGTTCAAATTTGGCCTCAGACACATCTTAGATGTGTGACCCTGGGCAAGTCACTTAACCCCTACTGCCTAGCCCTTACTGATTTTCTGTTTTGGAATACACAGGGTAAAAGGTTAAAACAACAAAAACTGTAGTCTGTTTAAGATATCAAATTTTTAGGGTTTGGGTCCCTTACACATGACCTATTTGGACCTGTCCCTGTGTATGAGATACTTTTGAAGAGCTTAGGCTGAGGATATTATTTGCCAGAAACAGAGGAAACTTAAAGGGTTTCCTAATTAAAGGCAAGTGTGTGTCACAAGTGATGAAGTGGTTGGATTTGAAGTCAGGAATATCTGAGCTTGAACGCTGCATCAGACACTAAATGTGTGACTCTGGACAATTCACAACTCCCTTGGGTCTGTTTCCTCATCTATAAAATAAGGATAACAGTAGCACTTAGACAACATATATAACACACTTAACCAACCATAAAATTCTATATCAGTGATGGTGAACCTTTTAGAGATGGAGTTTGAGGCCCTGCCCCCACTCCAAGTGCCATGCCCCACCCCCACCCCCAGAGATCATGTGTCCTGCCCCCCTCCACACACACACAGGGGAAGGAGGAAGCATTCCCAATGGGCAGCTGGGCAGAAGGGCAGGGAATGTGAAAAAATGTCATGAGGCTGGGGAGGAGGGACAGCAGAAAGCAGCTCCACCCAAGTCTCTCTACCTTTCTAGTAATGAACTGGGGCAGGGGTATACTCTATGTGCCATCTTTGGCACATGTGCCATAGGTTCACCATCACTGCTCTATCTATCTATATCTATCTATCTATCGTATAGTATGTATGTGTGTATGTATGTGTGTATATATATATATATCGTAATGCTAGGCATTACTATTCACTTTGAACTGGCCTGATGGACTGCTACATATATTCTATGTAGCAGTTTCTGTTTCTGACAATTGTAATCAAGAAGAGTAAAAAAAAAGTGTGTGTGTATGGGGGGGGGGGGGAAGAGGGGGAGAAACACAGAAAACAAGGCCTGAGATAAAAATGAGCATAAGTGCCCCATTCACTCAAACAAAACCTGGAGTCAGAAGGTAGCAGTAAAAAAGGCAATCGTTTATTCCTTTCATGAAAGGGGTGCTTTAGTGATGGGTTAAGAAGTGCCCGTTGACTAGGCAGCAAGCAGGCAATATATAGGTCCCTAACACAGGGTGTTCTGTTTTGTTGGGGGGGGGGAATTCAGCCTGTTATCCTTAATGCTTAGCACAATTTCTGGCATTGTGGCAGGAGTGTAAAAAATGTTTGTTGGTTTGCCTTGCAAGACAAAGTTCTCACTTGCTAGCCTGTGACCCAGAGCAAACCGCATGAGCCCTGTGAGGTGAGGAGCCCTCCCCCCCACCTCTAAGATCAGTCTCGAGTAGTTCAGACATCCTAAAATTCTCTGGCCATCACAGGGGTTGCAAATCCCCCAGGGCAAGGTCTGGGCTGAGCCCCAGAAAATAGCAGAGTTAGCTCAGCCTGTGCCACCCGGGGTGCAGCAGCCAGCCAGCCAGCCACAGGAGGTTTCCCAATGTAGCTGTAAATACCAGAGGTTGTTGCTTGGGCTAACCAGCTGTAACGAATACTTCTCTGATGCAGCCTCAAACCCCAACCTGCCCGAAGAGTAGGAGACCGCACCTGGAAGCCCAGGGAGAAGGGAAAAGAGCCGCGCTTCCGGGGGGGCCCCGCCCCACTCAGGCGCACTAGGCAGCCGGTGCATCCAATGCACCTTCTTCTCTCAGGGGCAGTCCCGAGGGTTCTGGCCCCGCAGGCTCGGCAAGGCCAGGGCTGCCTGACAAGCCCTAGGCCTGAGGCCTGGCCAAGCTGGAGGTCATGGTAGCACCTCTCCAGCTAAGGCTTTCTTTCCCTAGATGCTGGACGAGGGAGGTTAGGATGGGGATGCACGTGACCAGAACAGGTGGGGAAATGAGGTGTGCGGGGTCAACTGCAAGTGAGCGAAAGAACCCATCCAACCGTTTAAGAACGAACTGGGAATCTAGAGTCTTTGCAACTGCCGTCCAGTCTCCTTAGCGACGGTGTGCTCCGTAGCACTTTTCCATGGCTTTTGAGCTGCTTACCCGCAGGTTAGTGCTGCAGAGTCCTTCGGAGGAGGAAGCGCTCTCCTATTTGGAAAAGCACCGCATCGCGGACTTGCTGGTTAATATCATCAGCAGCGTCCTCTTTTCCCGGCCAGGTAAGAGTACCCTCTGCGCTCCTGCTTTGCGCCTCTCCTTCCTTTGGCTCGGCCCGCTTCTCAGTCCACTTCCTCCCCCTGCACTCACTGCCCACTCCAAAACGGAGCGCCTTAGCGGTTACAGAGGTAGATAGGTGGTTGTCAGGCAACGGGCATTCCTTAAGCGTTTACTCTGTGCCAGGCGCTGTGCTAAACACTCGGGATGCAAGGAATAGTCCCTGATTCCACCCGGGGCACACGATATGCCAATGACTAGGTGTCTACGAAATACATACAAACTCGACGGAAGGCCATCTCTGAAGAAAAGGCATTAGACCACCGGGAAGGGCTTCCTTCAGAGAAGCCAGAGAACCAGAGGCGAGCGAGTAGAGTGTTCCAGCCCTCTGGGGACTCAGCCAGTCATTGGACACAGAAATGGGGGAGGGAATGTCGTCGGGGCACTGCAAGGAGGTCGGCGTAAGGGGGATTATAGGAAGCTGATTTCTTGGAGTTAAGTACAAAAAGACTAGAAAGTCTGGGATTCAGGGAACTGAATCTAGTCCTAGGGCTGCTTCCAGCCAACCCTGTGATTCTGAGTAAGTCATTTCCCTTCTCTGTCCAAAGTACAAACTTCTTGTAGATCAAAATCCCTTTGCCTCTCATCATATTTTTCTTTAATGCCAAAAAACAAAAACCTTGAATTACTCCCATCTTCGGATGCCTTCCCTCCTTTTCAGTTGCTGCTGAATAGAGCTGGAGAAAGCCACAAAACTATGATGTCTAGATCCAGTACAAATTTGTATCATATTTTGTTTTCACCCTCTTCCTATTTTTTATGCCTCCTGACTTTGGCACTCCCTTGTCTTACCCTCTAAGCTGGACTCCCTCTGCACTGGGGAAAAAAAATGAGGCCATTCTCTGAGAACTCCCTTTTCTCTCTTTAAATATTAGTCATTTATCTTTTCCCACCATTTCCTCCTTCATACCTCTGTTCCAAGAAGAAGTGGCCCATTCTCCTTGTCAAGGCATACCTATTCCTCTGCACCCTGAATCTTATTCCACTTGATTTTTCTCCAGCCCCTCTTTTATCTTTATGCTCTCTAATTTTCAGTCTTTTCTTATTTACTGTCTGTCTCCTTACCTGCTGTCAACAAACACCCTCTTCTCTCTCCTTAAAAAAACAACAAAAAATCCAACTCACTGGATCCTGCTAGCAATCATCCTATACATTTTTTCTCTCCTTTTCTTATAAATTACTTGAAAAAGTATTCTCTAGACCCAGTTCTTCCATTTCCTTTCCTCTTTCTTTTAAACCTGCATTCCAATTTCCAAGCTCATCAGTCAACTGAAACTACTCTCCAAATTGAACAGTGATCTCTTTCTTACTTGCTGAATCTAATATTTTTTGGGTTGTTTTTTTCCAGTCCTCCCCCTTCCTGATCTCTTTTCAGTGTTTGACACCTTCTTCTGGATGCTCTTTCCTCTCTAGGTTTTTGTGACATGAGTTCTTCCTCCTATCTATCTGACCACGCCCTTCTCAGGTTTCTTTTTTAGATTTCCAAGTCATATTCATTAACAGGAGTATCCTCTAAGATTCTGTCCTGTGTTCTCACCTTTTTTTTGCTCTGTCCTCTCTTGCTTAGTGATTGCATCAGCTCCCATGGGTTCCGTTATCACCTTTATGCCTGTTTTATATGTACAGACTCACTATTCCCCTGAGCTCCAGTCCCAGTCACTCAGGGGCTCGAATCTCACTTCCTGTAGGAGGTCTTTTTTGACTTCCCTTAGCCCCTCAATGCTTTTCCTCTGAGATTAACTTCCATTTGCACTATATATACCATCAATGAAATTATTCATATGTTGTTTCCCTGTTAGAATAGGAGTTCCTTGAGGGTAGGGACCATGTTTTTGCCTTTATAGCTTCTCAAACTTAGTACAGTTAGTTAATAAGTAATAGGGCATAAGAGGATTTAGGGAAGACTAGCACTTCTGGTGTGAGGGCTTGGCAAGCCCTTTTCAGGGCTGTTTTGGGGTCTACCTCTCGAACCCCGTCTCTCACCTGTGACTCCAAGAAGCTGTTGCAGTACAGGGGTCACACCTGGTAAACTGTCTTGGCAAGCAGACTAAACCAGACTGAGGGTAACCAACAGGCCTCAAACCATCTGGTGAATTAGAAGTTTAACAATTTGTTCCAATGACCCTGAAGATGGTTAAAGCAAGTACTGTGGAGCAACTACAGCTTGGTCTGACATTGAATACTTTAAGGTCATCACTGCATCCAGGGCCATTGTCAGTCCTCAGATTTTTGTCCAGGTACTGGACTGTGAGGATTCTGGAAGAGAGAGTGAAGCTGATAGCTTTGGGCAACTCTGCCTCATTTAAATCCAATTTCCCCTTGAGTCAAGACATCACCCATGATGTCATTGGCCCTCTTTGAAACGGAGAAGGAACTATAGCCATGTGGAACATAGTATTTCTTCATAAATGCATATTAAATGATTGGACTGAAACTTTTGTTTTCTCTTGTCTTCGGACAATACTTTTCACACATTAGATGTGTGGCTGCTAGATTAATATTTTTTTTTATTGAATAACATCTGTAACTGTCAGTTCTTGATACCTTTTCCATTCTTCCAAAACAGTTTAAAGCCCTCATGATTAGATTTTCAAAATAGAAGGTATATTTTTGTATCTGCTACTGTCAGGTTCTTCATTAACAATCCAAGAACACTTGATTCTTGTAAATGATTACATATATAATATTTATATTAATAATTACATATGTGTATATATATATATATATAGAGAGAGAGAGAGAGAGAGAGAGAGTATGTGTGTTTTTTGAACTCTAAAGCCCACTCTCAAATACCTTTTTCTTGGATAGATTGGAGAAGTGATCAGCTATTCCTTTTCTGAATTCCCTGTCTTCAATTAGCACCAGTAATGAAAATTCTGCCTCTTCGGGGGCAGCTAGACAACACAGTATAGAGTGTGGGGCCTGGAGTGAGGAATACCTGGGTTCAAATCTGGCCTCAGACACTTCATTGCTATGTAACCCTGGGCAAGTTACTTAACCTCAGGTGCCTAGTCCTTGCTACTTTTCTATTTTAGAACTGATACCAAAACAGAAGGTAGAGGTTAAAAGAAGAAAAGAAAAAAGAAAATTCTATCTCTAGGGCTCTGTCTTGTTTGTTTGTTTGTTTGTTTGTTTTGGGGGGGTTGCCTATGATTTCATAATACTTAGTAATGCTTTTTAGGTCACTTTCTGTTGGCATCAGTTGTCCCAAGAATCCTCAGGAGTGGATAATGGAGAGGCAGCTAAGTAGCTCAGTGGATTGAGAGCCAGGCCTAGAGATGAGATGTCCTGAGTTCAAATTTGGCCTCACAGACACTTTTTAGCTGTGTGATCCTGGGCAAGTCACTTGCCCTTAATGCTCTTCTGCCTTGGAACCAATACATAGTATTGATTCTAAGATGGAAGGTGAGGGTTTTTTAAAAAATGGATAATGGTTATCAGGTTTGGCAAGTCTCCAAAAGTTCTTTGGCATGTCCTAGATACATGCCCAGGAAAGCTAGCGGAACCCCTCTGCAGTTTGTTAGGTTAACAAGTAGTTCTCACATTATATCTCAGCAAAAAATCATTAACCACCACTATTAAATGTCTTCTTCCTAGTTCCCTATCATCATTAAATTAGAATACAAGCAGCTATTTCCTCTTGAGATGGTGTCACCGTCTTTTCACCTCTCCTCATCTTAACCAAATGGAAAGACAACATTTTTCCTTTTTCTGTTGATTACAAGTTGGACAAACATCAACAAACATGAACCTTTATACAAAGAACAAAACAAAGGGCTGCATATGGATCTGTGAATCCTTACTATCTATAACTTTTTATATTTCAAATTTATAACATGGCAATTCTAACCTAATCCTGCTTTCTCTTTTCAGTTCCGAATTTCCTTTTTTTCTACTATTTATTTCTAATAAAAGGATTCATCAATTCTCATTTCTTTATAAAAATATTACTATCACTCTTTCCAATAATAACCTCCCTATAATTATACAACAGTATTCACACTTATAAGTCCATAAAAAATAAGTACAGGGTAATTTTGATGTTCAGGGACTAATAGTTGATAGTCTAGGAAAAAAGACCTTATATAGGAAGTGGTATTTGGGGCAGCACTGAACTTGGAATCCAAAAGATTCATGTTCTTCAGTTCAAATCTGGGCTCAGACACTTACTAGCTGTGTGACCCTGGGCAAGTCATTTAAACCCTATTTGCCTCAATTTCCTCATCAGTGGCATGACAAAAGTCTGGATGATTAGCGATGGCCCAGGATGCAGGACTCTGATCTGAAAGTACAAGGGGGAGGGACCACAAAGAAAAAAAGGAGCCCGCCAGGCGACAGCTCAGTGTTATAGTCTAGACTGGAAAGAGGGCAGCTCCTTCAATGAGTTTGTTCTTCCCGCTCCTTCCCAGCCCCATCATCTTGGAAGCATCCTCATATGTGTGTATGTCATGTATCTACTTCCATGGAAGGTGCCCTTCAGACAAATGTACAAACCCTGTAGACTCGTTAAGTTGATTTGAAAAGTTATCAAGGTGATGAGGGGCTCCCTAGATCATTCCCTTTACACATAAAGTGAGATCAAACTAGTTTATCTTGAAGGTCATTTCCAGCATTAACATTTAATGACTCAAATGTATGCCAATAATTCTGCTTTTAAAATAAAGGGGGAATTCCTGAAGTTGAAACAAAAGATTTTCTTTTAAAATTTAATCTGTAAAAAATGGAGATTTAAAAAATGTTATATGTAAAATTCATATTAGACTGCTTACTGTCTCAGGAAAGGGGGAAGAGAAGAAGGGCAAGAATTTGGAACTCAAAAAAATTTTTTTCAGAATTAAAAAACATTTAATTTATTTTAAAAATATTTTTCCATGTTTACATGATTCATTCTTTCTTCCTCTCTTCCATCCTGCCTTCTGGAGCTGACAAGCAATTCCACTGGGTTGTACAAATGTTGTCACTTGATACCTATATTTCCATATTATTCATTTTTGCTATAGAGCGATCTTTTAAAGCCAAAACCCCAAATCATATACCCATATATACAAGTAATAAGTCATATATTTTTCTTTTGCATTTCTACTCCCATAATTCTTTCAATGTGAATAGCGTTCTTTCTCTTAAGTCCTTCAGGATGTCCTGGATTACTGCATTGCTACTAATAGCAAAGTCCTTTGCATTGAATTTTTCCACAATGTTTTACTTTCTGTGTATAATGTTCTCCTGGTTCTGCTCATTTCACTCTGCATCACTTCACTGAGGTTCTTCTAGTTCATATAGAATTCCTCCAGATCATCATTCCTTACAACACAATAGTATTCCATCACCATCAGATACCACAATTTGTTCAGCCATTCCCCAATTGATAGATACCTCCTCATTTCCCAATTTTTTGCCACCACAAAGAGTATGGCTATGAATATTTTTGTAAAAATATTTTTCATTATCTCTTTAGGATACAAACCTAGTAGTGGTATGATTGAATCAAAGGGCAGAGATTCTTTTAAAGCCCTTTGGGCATAATTCCAAATTGCCTTCCAGAATGGTTGGATCAAAAAAAAAGTTTTTAATGAGTGTTAAAAATTGTTTTTACATGTGATTAGAGGAAAATAAAACATTTTTAAATGGATATTTCTAGATATATTCCAGTAAAAAGTATCTCATTTAGGTTTGCCTCTTTTGCATAATATATAGAGATGTAAACTTACATCACATTCAAAATATGTATGTTCGAATTAGGCTTTTACTTTTTCATTTTACTTGCCTTTCACCTTTACCTTAACATCTTTTCAACTTCTACCTTTTGATTTTTATTTAATATAATTTTTAAATAAAACACTTTTTTGGCTTTTACTTTATAACTTAGTAAACATTAATAAAACATTCAAATATGCAAATAATTTTAAGAAATTACCATAAACTTTAATTAGTTTGTTTAAAAGTTTTTAATATATTAACTTTAACAAAACATTTTTGTATCCTCTCTTAAACAATACCACATATTTCTTCAGATTTAGTTGTTTTGTTGTTTATATAGTCAATGTATATATTTTTTCAGTATAACTCGATGTATTTTTAAAAAATTTAAACACTAACCTATCTCTCTCTCTTTTTTTTTTTTTTTTTGTAAATGTTACCTTCCTTCTGTCTTAGTATCACTTCTGAGACAAAAGTACATCAAGGACTAGGCAATTGGGATTATGTGACTCACCCAGGGTCACACAGCTAGGCAATGTATGAGGCCAGATATGAACCCAGGTCCTCTTGGTTCCAGACCTGGTACTCTCTTCATTGTGCTACCTCTCTGCCCCCACCCCCAGTCTGATTCATTTTCAAATATGCCCTATTTATTTGTGTTGATATCTCTCCATAATTTTTTTTCCCTTTTTCTCTGGTCCTGTGATTTCATCTATGTATCAAACTCTTTATATTGAGAGTTCTGTTTAGAAACTCCTTTCACCAGTACAGCTCAAATTTGCTATTACTTAGTCTTAAAGGGTTCTCTGAGAAGTTAAATGACTTGCCTATGGCCACTGTATCAAGATCTGTCAGAGGAAGGATTACCCAGGTCTTTCTGACTTCCAAATCTAACACTCCTTCCATTTCACCAGAGTTGTCAGACACGAGGCCCATAATAAGTAGAACCTTTTTGTTTTTAAACCCTTACCTTCCATCTTAGAATCAATACTGTTTATTGGATCCAAGGCAGAAGAGTGGTAAGGGTAGGCAATTGGGGTTAAGTGACTTGCCCAGGGTCACACATGAAGTGTCTGAAGCCAGATTTGAATCTGGGTCCCCCCAAATCCAAGCCTAGTTCTCTATCCACTCTGTGACCTAGTTGTCCCTACTATCTCTTTTGCAGAACTTTGCTGGTGAGAAATAAATGTGAACTAAAAATTTTTATACAAATAAAACTAATATGACCAAAATTAGAAGGAAAGCTGAAAACTGGAGGGAGCAAGGGGGGAGGAAGGAATTTTATAGACATTTTCCTAGATAGAGGTCTCATATCTAAAATATATAGAAAACTTTATCAAATTTATAAGAATATGATCCATTCATCAATTGGCAAATGGTCAAAAGCCATGAACAGACAATTTTTGGATGAAGAAATCAAAGCTATATCTAACAGTATGAAAAAACGTTCCATGTCGATATTGGTTAGAGAAATGCCAATTAAGACAACTCTGAGACATTATCTTACCCCTATCAGACTGGCTAAAATGATAAAAAGGCAAAATGACAAATATTGGAGATATGAGGAAATGGGGACATTAATGCCCCATCGGTAGAACTGTAAATTCATTTTATGTCCATAGAGTTATAAAACTGTATACCACTCAACCCAGCAGTGCCACTCTTTGGTTAATTTCCTAAGATGCTCAGGGAAAAAGGAAAAGAACCTCTCTGTTCTAAAATATTTGTAGCAGCTCTCTTTGTGGTGGCAAAGAACTAAAAATTGAAGGGATGTACATCAGTTGGGGAATGGCTAAACAAGTTATGGCAGAGAGCAGCTGGGTAGCTCAACAGTTTGAAAGACTGGAGGTCCTGGGTTCAAATCTGACTTCAGACACTTCCTAGCTGTCTGACCTTGGGCACAAAGGGTTAACCTCCGTTGCCTAGCCCTTACCATTCTAATGCCTACAATACACAGTATTGACTCCAAAACGGAAGGTAAGGGTTTAAATCAAACAAACAAAAAAATTATGACAGATGATTGTGATGGAATAATACTTCACCATAAGAAATAACATCCTGGTTAATTTATTTTTATTTTTTTGTTCTTTTCCTTGGTTACATGATTCCCATTTGTCTCCCTCCCAGAGTTGACAATCATTTCACTGGGTTATACATATATTATCACTCATATTCTATTTCCATATTAATAATTGTTGTAATAATATTTTAAACTGGTTAATTTTTTAAAACATGGGAAAACCTATGGGAAATTAAGAAGAGTGAAAAGCAAAGAATCAAAAGAAAATTACATTCAGCACCAGAAATGCTGTTTGAAGAATAATCTGTGTATGTCTACCTCCAGGAAAAAAACCTGACAAATAGAAATAAGCAAGATATAATTTAATATATACTTATATCTTTTTTAACCAAATGCTACCTTCTCTAGGGGAGGGGAGGGGGCTACCTAGGAATGGTAATGTCACGAATAAATTTAAAAATTAAAAAAAATTTGAAGCCATTGCTAAATGTGTATATGTAGAAAGTGAGATGGGGGAAAGGTGACCTAGAGAGAGCAGGTCCCTTTGCTTTAGGGTTAAGATAACCATCTTCTTCTTCCACTTTCTACCCCAGGACTTGACTTGGTCTCCATTTCATAGTTTTAAAGTTGGATCTGCCTTAATCGTCATGAGCCCCCTCCCCTCTTGTTTTATAGACTAAAACACAAAACAGAGAGGTGTTGCTTGGGACTTGATGAAGGTCATACAGTTAATTGGTGGCAGCACCTAGAACCCAGGTTGTCCAGAATCCCAGGCAAGTGCTTTTTCTCCATAAAACATTACCTCTAAAGATTTATGGACCTTGAAGTTGTCTCAGCTGACTCAAGGGAGGCAGAGATGAAAACGAAAGTTGACCTGGGCCTGTGTTTTATTCCTGAGTTCAAGTTATTCCTCTTCCCCAGACCTAGATCTCCTCTCAATCCTGAAGAGCCAGGGCGGTTTCCTAGAATACATCACATACCTTTTCTGGTCTGAAATGATCCCTCAGGAACAGCCACTAGGTACCTAGCTGATGGGTCAAAGCTCTCTGTGACCGTCCTTCTGAAACAAAGAATCCCGTTTCTTTACTGAGAACTCCGAACTTTTTAGGGTTGGGGGAATCCAGCTCCGACTAATTTCCATCAGCCTCATGTTGTCCTCTAAGTGCTTGTGAAAAGCTTGGGCTGGTGATTTTATTTGGATTAGTTGGCAGGAAGACTCCTCATGGGAATTCAAAGCTGGCCTCAGGTACTTACCTTGGGCAAGTAAAATTTAACCCTGTTTGCCTCAATTTCCTCATCTGTTTTAAAGTGAGCTGGAGAAGGAAATGGTAAACTACTTTCAGTATCTTTGCCAGGAGAACCCCAAACGGGGTCAGGAAGAATCAGACTGAAGACCAACTCAACAAAACAACTAAGTCTGAATGGATCTTAAGGGGAGATGCCAGGAATGATGGTTTCTTGTGCCTGACCGGTAATCGGCCAAGATTAAAAAGAAAGAAGGGGGGGGGGGGAGTAAATAAATGAATAGAAGTAAAAGATGGGTTTAATCAAAGCTCTGTTCCTTAGGAGGCGTGTAGCCTTGGGCACGCAGCTTGACATGTATAAAATAAGGTTCCAGTTCTGGCTAGAATTGTAGCATTTTCTGACTTCAGGAACTGTAAGCTCCTGTGGATCGGAGCCTGCAGAGCTTCCTGGGAGCATCAGGGAAAATTAATCAATAAAGCAGTCCTCGCCACGCTGCCGGGCGACAAGGCTGTTTCACATATTAGGCAAGGAATACTTGAAGTTTTGCTTATGGGAAGTTCCCAGTTGTAAGCAGGGTCACCCCGAAGCTGCAGCAGGACTTTAGGACCCCAGTGAAAATTCCAAGTGAGAAGGGAGGAACAAAACCCTGCGGCACTCGGGTGCTCAGTCCCTGGGCGGGGCTGGCTGCCCGAGCATTCGTCATCCTCTTCCTCTGACTTAATAAGCAGGGTCTGGGCGTGGCTTGGGGAAGGGTACGTGGCCTGCAGAGTGAGCTCACAGAGTCAGGCTGCTGAGGGTCTCTTAGCAACAGTTAGTTGCAGCTCCTTCCGGATGGAGAATGGATTTTTCCGTCTCCCCAGAGGAGAAGGCCAGGCTTTATCTGAAAAAGCATCATATCATGGAGCTCCTGAACTTCTTCACTATTCAACTCCTCGTTAATCAACCTGGTAAGGGTTCCTCCTTCCCACTGGCTTTCCTTGACGTGCTAGCCAGAGCAAAGATCCCTACCTTCCCCCTAGCAATTTTCTACTTCCATTCCGGTGCAGATACCCGGTCCCTCCCCTCCCTGTGCGGCTCGCTCCAAAACATGCCGCACTTTTGGTCTCTTCTTCCACACAGCAGCAGGGTAGGGTCCATGTGGGCCAGTGAGGGGGAGCCAGGAGACCTGGGATTAGTCTTGGCTTTACTTCCTATCGACCCCGTGACCTTGAGTGGCAACTAACTTCACTCCCCAACAGGATTGCAGACTCCAGGCAGGCAGGAACTGACTTCCAGCTTCCTGTTTAATAACTGTGTATTGGCTCCAAGGTAGAAGAGTGGTAAGGGTAGGCAATGGGGGTCAAGTGACTTGCCCAGGGTCACACAGCTGGGGAGTGTCTGAGGTCATATTTGAACCTAGGACCTCCCGTCTCTCAATACACTGAGCTACCCAGCTGCTCCCTCTCTGCTTTTTAAAAAAATCCTTTCCTTCCCTTCCTCAATCCTCTTACAAATTTGCCTGTTTCCATCAAGGGTACCACTAGCCTTCTAGTCACCCCACATATTGGGTCAGTTGCCTTCCATTGATGATTGAACCTCCCCAGTATCCCTTTAATTCATCCCCTTATTTCCTTCAGCATGATTACTACTACTCTAGTTCTGGCCCACATCTTCTCTTGGCTCAGCTATGGGAATTGAGTAATTGGTCTTCTGGCTTCGAGTCTCTGTCCTTTCTAGTTCATCTTCCACACAGCTGCCCAAGTGTGATATTCCTAAAGAAGAGGCTGACCTCGTCACTCCCTCCAGAGATAAGGGGCTCTCTATCACTTCTACAATCTCTTATTTTTGATCATTTATCATTTAAAGCCTTTCACAAACATGCTCCAATCTAGCAAAAGGATCTTGACTAGCTAGATAAATAGGCTGAATGTATTAAAAATTTTCGTGAGGGACAAGTGTGAAGTCATGCATTTAAGTACAAAAAGTCAATTTCTCTAGGTTAAAATAGGGGAAACATGGTTAGACCACGGTCATTCTGAAAAAGATCTGGGTATGAATCTCCTGTTCCTCATCACCTTCCAGAATTCCCAACCTGAGGCTTTCTCACTAGCCTGCAGATTTCTCTATTCTTGCTGCCTCCAGAAATATAGCCTTCCAGTCAGAGGCAGCATTGTGTGTCTTATCTTTGATAGCAGTGGCTCTTTCTTTGCTGGAGGAGGTTTCCTTTCTGGTTCTCTGGGGGTTTCTGGGTGACTTTTTATGCAAATATGGGAAGAAGTTCTCTGTAGTTTCTCCAGAGATGTCTTGATCATTGTTTGGTCTGGTAGGAACTGCTGTAGGGTTTTGTAGGAGTAAGTGTGTGGGGACTGGGCGTCTCACCTCCCATTCAAGCAGCTAGCCATCCTGCAAGAGGTCAGCACTTCTCTTTTTTAAATTAATTTTGCTTAAATGATCAAAAAAATCATTTTTCTCTCCCTCCCTTGCCCTTACTTTTGGAAAAAAGAAAAACAAAATCCTTGCAACAAACATGAATAGTCCAGCAAAACAAATAACCACAGTGGCTGTGTACAAAAATTGTCTTATTCTCTCCCCTGAGCCCACCAACCTTTCAAGAAGCTGGGTAGAACTGGCTTCCTTGTTGGTTCTCAGGAACCACCGTGGTTGGATATTGTATTGATCAAAAGGCTTTCCAGTGTTGTTATTATAGACATTGTTCTCCTTATTCTGCTCTTTTTGTATTCATTCATCCTAGCCTTCCTAGGTTTTACTGAAGCTATCTTTTTCACAGTTTCCAGTGGCACAATTCATAAACCATCATTTGTCCAACGATGCCCCAACTGCTTGGATTGCCCCCTTCTTTTTTATTTGCTTCTATAAAAAACTGCAATAAATCATCCTTCTTGAGATTTTAAAAATAATATATACTCTAACATATACTTAGTTTCTTATTTTCATTTAATGGTAGTTAATTTTTTTCTCTCTTAATTCGGTGTTCATAATCCATTTACTTGTGCTTTGATAATCTAATGTTCCTTTTTCTGATATTTCAGCATTTGAGCATTTTTTTCCTATGTTAGCCTTTCACTTTGTTAAAGCCACAATTTGTCAATGGTTTCCTTGTTTTTATCTAAATTCAATTTTCTTTTGAGAATTTCTATTAACTTTGCTGCTTTTAAAAAGGGTGTAATGACCTTGGGCTCTCGTACTATTTCTTATATCTCCAGAATTTCCTTTAGTACCAATTTTTATTTAAAGTGCAATCAGTAGAAGCTATCTGAAGTAGAGAACAAATTGCATCTTGTGGGTTGTTGGTATTTCCAATAGTATTTGCCTTCTTGAAATGGTCAGACAGGCATATGTGCAGAACCAATTATGTGTTTTACCTTAACCATCTAATCCCAGACTGCTGAAGATTGCTTCTCATAGAATGTTTCAAGGTTTGCCAGCAAAGTAAAAAGTTAATGTTTAGGGGTAAGTTAAATAAAAGTGGTATGAATGGGCAGACTGAATCCAGGCTTTATCTCCTGTACAAACCTTCATTTCTCCTATCTTTTTTGGCTCTTACTTCCCTTCTCCTTTCAGTAGTATTCCAGAAAGTGTGAGTTACGTGATATTTCACTTAAGGTAATAAGTTATTCCATAGAGCCACAATTTTTCTTTTGTTAGAAATTAAATAATAAATTTTAGGGTTGAGAATTCTAGGATCATGTTCTTTATCTTTTAATGTTTTTAACATTTCATGGTGTATTATGAAAACTCCAACTATTCTCTTACAGAAAAACCAAGAGATTTTTTGCTAAATTTGTTAGCACGAATAAAGATTGCGAAAATAACCTCCGTAGACTTTCCTTATCTCATGGAGGACTCTAACTTGAATTCCATGTTTGAAATAATGGACCCTACAAATCAAGGCCATATCACTAACGCTCAGTTCAGAGAAGGTTTGTGGATTTTATTTTATTCTAACTGTATATAGTTTGAAATCATTCCAGAACTCACTTTCATTGAAATAATTTACATTTCACAAATTTCTCTTCTCATTTTCACATTTATAGCACTAAGTACCCTTGGTCTGCTCGCTCCAGATGAAGAACTACCTTCGCAGGAAATTATTACTAGGGAAAAATTCAAGCTTGAAGTGTAAGTTTATTTAACTTAAAATGAAAAGAAGTGGTTTTCAGGTAGAATGAGCATTGATTGGAGAAAGTCACCCAACTTTTTGTGGGAAAGGACATCTTTTTTTTCTCTGAAATCATTAGTTCATCTGGGAGATAATGAGGACAGGGTTGACACCACAGGGTCTGAGCAGGAGAAATGCTTAGTAGGCTGTAAAGCCAAGGGTGACAGGCCACCCTACACTCCCTTCCCACTTGGCAGTCCTACAGAAGTGATCTGAGCAGCAATTTGCATCCCGAGCCATTATTAGTTGTCCTGACTTGTCCAGCCACAGAACTGTGATGACTCTCAGAAAGACTAAGGCTGACTACTTGGTGCATCTGTGCCTCATTAAATCCAATTCATGGTCGAGTTATCACCCTGTGAATGTTATCTTTGAAATGAAGGACAAACAACGATATTAGTAATTAAGCAAAAAAAAATTGGTATCAAATCCATAGTATGCATGTGTATTTACATATATAAATAACACGGATGTACCAATCATAATTTCTTCAGCATAATTCTATGATTTTGTATATTTCTCCTACCAGTTTAATCCCGACCGCTCAGTGGATTGTTTGATGAGTAGCTGTGACCAGAGAAATCAGTTGCCTGGTGACCGATTTGCTGGTGACAAGTTTTATTTCCAGATTTAGCTAGGCTGGTCCTCACATACTCAAAACCTTTCCATCTTAGTGTGACCTACCAAAACTTGTACCTTGCAGACATATTCTTCAGAAAACCAGGGTCACCTCTATGCCCCAAAGAGGCACCCCAGTAGAATTTTAGTCAAGATTTAATATTCATGTATATATAATTATCATATACTTATATATAATAATAATTAAATAATTATAATGTAAGTCTCCCTCCTTCCCATAGTAATGGTATTACTGGATTAAAAGGTTATGTGCAATTTTAGAGGCCTTTGGGCATACTGCTGACACTTACTTGAATCCAATTGATACTAAGAAAAGTATTAATTAAAGGCTGTCAGAGCCCAAAATTATGTAAAAATGAATTATGAAAAAATCATTTTCTCAAACTACGTTTCAGAGAAGTTGCCAAATATATATTACAATATATGCTAGTTGGCACAGTACATGCCTTCAGTTAGGAAGACTTGGGTTCAAATCCAGTCTCGGAAGCTAGCTGTGAGACTCTCGGGCAAGTCACTTAACCCTATATGCCTCACTTTTTTCATCTGTAAAATGAACTGGAGAAGGAAATGGCAAACCACTGCAGTATAGATATTCCCCTAAAATGACTGAACAACAATAATATACCACTTGTGTGGTTGTCATTCCATTTAAGATGAAAAGAACATCCAGCGCATGCCACAGAATATTTGAGTCTTCTCTTGGGGTGCCAGCTATGGAGGCACTTCCTTGGCCCATTGGATAGAGCACTGGGCATGGTGTCAAGAAAACCCGAGTTCATATCTGGCCTCAGTGACTTGTATGATACTGGATAAGAAAATTAACGTTTACCCGAGTTCCCTCAACTGTAAAATGAGGCTAATAATACCTCCCACCTCCCAGGGTTGTTGTTAAGAGTCAGATGAGATCATTGGAAAGCACTTACTATATGCCAGTGTCTGGCCCACAGTAAACACTATCTAAATATGAGTTATTATTTGTGATCCAGGTGAGCATCATGTTCATGTTATGGCTGGCAATGTGTACCTCCTCGTGTGTTCCTGTGGTCAGTCTGTGTTCCTAAGTATTTACTGAGACACGGATATGGCTAATCAAAGATGCTAGACATACTAGATGGACTTAGACATTCCTTGATCCCAAGCCTCCTCTTCTGTAAATCAGAGCATCTATCTATATCAATGAACTACAGATTCTCTTTTATCAGATTTGTCAGAAGATTCATAAAATGGCAACCTGTCATGGAGCCATGCCTGCCCACCTTGTGGGAACCACCTGGATTTTTGATCCATCTGATACCAAAGCTTGGTCATCTCCTGATAATGATGAGACACAAGTAGGACTTTGGTGGACGACTTCTCATTTTCTGTTCAGTTCCATCCAACTCTTCAGGAACCCATTTGGGGTTTTCTTGGCAAAGATACTAAAGTTGTTTACCATTTGCTACTCCAGCTTGTTTTACAGCTGAGGAAACTGAAGCAAACAGGGTGAAGCACCATGCTTAGGGTCACAGAGCTAGCAAATGTCTGAGACCAGATTTGAACTTAGGAAGATGAGTCTTCCTAACTCCAGACCTTGGCATTCTTTCCACTGTGCCATCAGGCTGCCAAGTGAGGATTAACATCTCCATTTACTCTTTTTTTTTTTTTTAAACCTTTACCTTCTGTCTTAGAGTCAAGTATTGGTTCCTAGGCAGACAGAGGTAATGACTAGGCAATTGGATTAAGTGACTTGCTCAGGGTCCTACAGCTCAGAAGTGGCTAAGGCCATATTTGAGCCTAGGATCTCTCATCTCTTGGCCTGTCTTTTAATCCACTGAGCTACTCAGCTGCCCCTTCCATTGACTTTTTTTTTAAACCCTTAACTTCTGTGTATTGACTTATAGGAGGAAGAGTGGTAAGGGTAGGCAATGGGGGTTGTGACTTTAGTAATCCAGAGAATTTTGTAATCCAGATCACAACACAGCTTTTAGCCAAGCAAGAACTGAAAGGGCATTTGAGATTCTCCCTCTCTTCAGATTCAGCTTCCAGGAAAAGCAAACTATTAATTCCCCACCTCAATCCTAATTCTCAACAAAAAGGTCAAGCACATGAAGGGCAAGCTTTAAAGAATAATTCTTGTTTGTCTTGATCTGCTTCAGGCACAACATAAACTCGCCTTCTGCTGGCAGAGTGCAAAGAAATTGATTAAGGGAAATGAGTGTGGAAGCTGGACAACTTTCCAGCTCTTCCTAAATTTGGCCTTAAAAATGTGGTTTCACCCTTTTATTATAAGCATGAAGAATTTTAAAATCAAACTTTCATATTCACATGAGTATAAATAGGCACCCCAATTTGACAGTTTGCAATTTGGATTTTCCATGGTTTGGATTGTCCAGCCTGCACTCTCCCTTTAGTACAAGAAATGACTACTTTGTATATTTTATTTAGCCTTTTTTTCTATTCTCAGTCACTCTCAGAATTATAATCAAGTGTGATTAAATAAAATTTTTATTTTTGTTCCCTTTAGGAATAGGAGGACCCACAAGATATGGGCAGAATTCTAATACCCTGGATCCGGAACAATATAAGTGGTTCCTACAGTTTATGTTTATACACTTTAGATACTAAATGCATTTCTCTCTAAAGACTGAAGTGTTTTTCCTAAAATGTAATAAATAAGCTAAGTATGTTAATTAAATTACTAAAATTGTTAAAATGTAATGGAAAGCCTCTTATTTCTGCATCAGTTTTTGCCTTTAATCTCAACCTCAGGTAGTAGGGAAGATGACAGATAGAAATACTCTTCTCTGTTAACTAACCTAATTCTACTGGGGAAACATGTGCTTTATTGCCCTACCACTCATTTGTACTCCCTGTTCTTGACACACAGCAGATCCTGCGGCAGCATTTGGAGGCTAAACAATGCCTAAAAATCTACAGATAATGTATGCATTTACATTGATATAGCCATGCCCTCACTAGCCTTTAGCTAGTGAGCTAGCTCTTCTTTGCTGTACTGAGAATTGTTTGGTGGATTCTAAGATGATCTCCAAAATATAAAAAAAAAAAACTGAGTAGAGATATTTCTGGCAAGGAATGACTAACCCCACATTTTATCAGGAGAATTAAAATCAGCTGGTCAAATAGCCATCTATTCTATAAAGTCCTCTGTTTCCATAGGATATTTTCTTTCTTCTTTTTTTAAACCTTTACCTTTGGTCTTGGAACCAATACTGTGTACTGACTTCCTGTCTCTAGGCTGGCTCTCAATCCACTAGCTGCACCCCTCCCCGCCTTTTTCAACCCATTTTTCCTGTATTGATTCCAAGGCAGAAGAACAGTAGGGCTAAGCAAAAGGGGATAATTGACTTGCCTAGGATCACATTTGAATCCAAGACTTCCCATCTCTAGGTCTGGCTCTTTATCCACTGAGCCACCTAGCTGACCAATGATTTTTTTTTTTTTTTTTATCATTTTTAAGAAGAGATCTTATTTTAGAATCTGGTATGCATAGTATGCCTGGTGCTAGGGTTACAAAGTTGAAATCTAAAGATTTCCCTACCAAGTCTTTATCATCATATCTACAGTCTAGTAAATGCATGCATGTGTAATAATTACAATTTAAATTATGAGGCTGTTAGTAGCTTCTTAGGCTTTATTATAGCAAAATAGAGATAGTAAAAAAGAGGGAAAAGGATTCCTTCAGTTAAGTGAGCAGAGCATAGAGCCAGAGACCCACACCTGCCACGCCTTAACCAAAGCAAAGCTCAAGCTCCTAAAAGAAGAGCTCTGCGGCTGTGGGTCTCCGCCAAATTTATCTCCCAAGCCCCTGTAAGTCAAATGAGGACATACTTAAAAGGATGCTGGGAATTTAGCTCAGGTGTAGCAAAGTTTCCACTTCCACACATGTCAAGATGTGCAGCCTGGACAAAACGGCTATTCTGTCACCATAGCATGGCATGCCAAATTTCAAGTGATATAACCGGAGCTAGGTAATAAACCCTGCCCAAATTGTGCCGCATAATATGACGCTGGTCTGTCTCCTAGGACTTTTGGTGAGATATAATCTCCCTGAGACCTAGCACTAGATGGTTTTGGCCATCAATCCCAACAGGGTAAAAATGACACTGTAATAAATGAAAAGGAGGTGATAGTGGCTGAGGCAAATGGCTGGGGTGGGATCTAGAGGCTGTATATTTTTACCCTCCCCTAACCACTTTGAACTGAACTTCCAATTTCCTGTTGGCAATAACCCTTTGCCAACCTTTCATCTCATGCCCAGAAGTCTCATCTATCGTCTTTGAGAGATTACTGGGTATTGAATCAGATCAGAGCAGAATTTCTCTCTATGCACAAACTTCTCACAGCACAGGGCTTTTACCTATTAGGTTTCACTTTTATTCAATGTAAAGAAAGTCTCTCTCTTAGGGCTCAGACTATACAAGTTGCCTTTAGCTAGTGAGCTAGCTCTTCTTTGCTGTACTGAGAATTGTTTGATGGATTCTAAGATGATCTCCAAAATATAAAAAAAAAAAAAAACTGAGTAGAGATATTTCTGGCAAGGAATGACTAACCCCACATTTTATCAGGAGAATTAAAATCAGCTGGTCAAAATATTGTATCTTGCATTTAATTTCAGAAGAAAGCCAGTTAGATTAAAAAAAAAAGTTTAAACAGGTATTTAGAAAGGTAACAAGAACATGAAACAAATGAGGTATTTATATTCAACAAACACAGCAGTCACTTTTTTAGTAACTGAGCTAAATATTAAACCTGATGTAGGGGGAAAAATGACAACATTTTACTATAGTGTTGCAAGAGATGAATTACTGAAGACAAAACTTCATTAAACAATTTTTGACTTCTTTATTCAACTTTTTTAAAAATCAGAATCAAAAGCCTTTTGAAAAAGGACTTGCATTATTTTCCTGTGTTAGGCCAGTTCGTTCTTAAATTAAGTAGAATCTCAACATCTTGCTGAGCTAGTTTATAAATCCCAAGTTCATTTAATGCTGCTGTGGCAGTAAGTTCTTCTGGCGCTGACTGTAGTACATCCTTCAAAAGTAGGGCAGATCCAACATTTAAATTCAAGACGATACAGGCTTCTTTAATACTATTTTCAAGAGAAGGAGAAGCAAACAAAGAAAGTCTTTATATTGTTACATATAAATTTCACTTTTTAAGCATTCCCTAGTAGCCCAATGATCCTTTTATATGAATTGCTGTAGGTTTTAGCCCCCTTAAAAACTACATAAAAATATTTCTAATCTTCACAATGGAGTTTTGTATGTCTTTATTTTCAATAGCTCATCTATTTTTGCTGTATAGATTTCAAGACTTGTTCTCAGTAATCTCTTTTGGGTATAATGAGGCTCTACCAGTAGCCTACCTGGTATAATCAAGACCTCATAGATATATAAAGGTAGATTTATGTTATAAGGAAGGAGAAAAATTGAGCAGCAGAGAGGAAAAAAAGACTCAGATGAAAGTAGGTAGAGCAGGATTTACTAGTTATCTTTTATTATACTAACAATCCTTTGTATTAAAAAAAAGCCTGTCACTGGACATAAGATTTGATTTTTAAAAGATATTCAACTTTTAAGCCAATCTGAAAGCATTTGCATGAATTTCACTTCATACAAGAGACAGTGTGGCAGTTCCAAAAAGTTGGGAAGGTGAACCAAACCTATGCTCCGGAGACCTGATTGGGTCATCCTGAGCAAGGCTTTTAACTCTGCGGGGTCCCAGGCAACTCTAAGGATCTAAGTTGTTAAAAAAAAGTTTTTAAACTATGTTGGTGGGAAGAAGTTTTCCTGTATTCAGGATGGTCTAGACCTCAGTACACAATGATATCGTAATAAGATTCCTATCAGGTTTAAGTAATGATGAGTGAACTTCAGGTATGGCCTTATCTTCGATATGAAACGGTCTAGATTTTGCCATCTTAATTCTACATTTATATGCACTCACAAAACTGAGTTTCCTTTCCATGTTGTTTATGGGTAGTGCACTTTAAAAATCACTGCAATATAGGAGCTATTAGTTTTATAATTTAACAGTATCATGTCTCCCACAGTATTGAGTATATGTCTATTACAGAGTAAGTATCTAAAGAATAGCTGGGGGGGAATCTGATTTTGAAAAACTTAAAGGACTGCTTAAATGTGTTATATTATTGTCATCAACAATGATACATTCTTATTAAATTTAATTGATATTCCTATCTTTTTCCATCATCCATAAAATCTACCACTTATCAAGCTTCAGTTTTTTTAAAAAAGGAATTAAATTAAACCAACTAACTTGTTATAGAAATACAATAAATCTGCAAGTTACTTACTGCTTGAAATAGTTTTCTGGTCTCTTGCAATAGTGGGAAAACAAAGGGAAAAGATTCCGAGTCATGTCAAACTGAAGCTGAGCTGCTCCTCCTTCATTGAAGTAATTTGCAAGAATTATCTGTGTAAACAACAATTTATCCCCCTGTAAGAGATACTTTCATAGGTATAGATAACCCAAGGCCAACTAGGTGATCTACTTACTTCCTGATAGATGTATATATCCAGCTTTTCTACAAGCATTTGCCAGAAAATTTTAAATAAGGAAAAACAAAGCTGCTGTTCCAGTTGAAGCAGGTGATCTCTTAAAGAAAGCAGCAATGGACAAGCTGAACTCGACAGGGACATTACTGCTTGTTCTGATTGAGAAGGCAAGGACAACCACCTGAAAGAATCCAAACCACAGGCCACTGATGAAAAATCTGTATTGCTAAAGTGATTATTGTACATTTTGTCTTTTTAGAAGCTAAAACAAATTTCAAAGCTTACTCCAACTTGAGGCATTACTTTAAATCAGCTGAATAATATTAAAATAGTACAAATCCTAAAGAAAACACCTGAAGATTTCTGAAACAACTACTGGGTTAAACCAATATTTAAAGGAAATGTTCAGTTTTGTACTGATTCCCAAAATGAAACAGTAGTAGTGACATTTTCATATTTAAGGAATCTTTTTAAGGTTCACAGTCTAATATTTAGAGTTCAAGTATAATAAAATCTCAGTTACTCTGAGGCTAGCTGCCTGGCACCCTCATGTATCCTTAACCGAGCTAAAAACCCAGAAAGAGATGGGAGAAAAGAGCATTAAAGTAGAGAAGAAAACTTCAGCAGCAACAAAAACGGTTGAGAGTGGACCGAAGACATAAAGAAGACATTGGGGCAGCTAATGGCTTAGTAAATAGAGTACCAGACCATGAGTCAGGAAGTCCTGGGTTCAAATCTGGCCTCAGACAATTGGTAGCCGTGTGACCCCAGGCAAGTCACTTAACCCCAATTGCCTATCCCTTACCACTTTTCTGCCTTGGAACCATATTGATTCTAAGACAGAAGGTAAGGTTTACAAAGAAAAAAAAAGGCTGTGATTAGCCAGGCCACTAAAAAAGAATAAAAGAAACCCTAGGTGTGACTTGATGTCTATAAATGATCCTCCTCTTTAGAAAAAATAAGGGTGAAAGAAACAACAAAATATGGAAAAGGAAGAAAAGCTTCTGATAAAGGGAAGATAGAAATGGCCAGTCAAGGTAGCAGGACTTGGAAGAAATCATAGGGACAGAAAGACACTGTGACAACAGAGAAAAGAGCAAAGAACCACAAGAGAAGCTAACAATTCTGAAGGAGGGCTGTCTGCATTTACAAGCTCAGGACAGATCTCTATGTCATACTAACTGCAGGAGCAGTTGGGAGATAACACAGACACATAATTCATTCAACTCCTATCTGCCCATAAAAACAATACAATAACTGATCATGACTGAATCACTAAGAAAAGGAATAGTAAAAAAAAAAAATAGTAAAAAAGAAATATAAAATGCAATTTAGAAAGACTGATTTGGAAAATTTAAAATAAATTTAATTAGAATATAAAGAGCTATTACCCCTCATTATCCAGGACAGCTCATTCTCCAGTGATTCTGGATGCTGACTCTAAACAAACTATCACAAAAAAACAATTCTGGTTGATTTAGACTAAGGATACTTGTAAAAAAAGAATACGAAAAACTCACCTTTCCTTTGTATATAATTTTGCTGCATCTTTGATGTCTCTGAAGACATGATCTACTTGACGAGTCAACATGTCAAGTTTCAAACGCTCCAGGAGATTAATCATGTCGTCAAAGACTGAGCTCTCCATAGAGGCTAACTGCCCTAGCTGCAATTTACTGAGAGCCTTACTCTCTGCAAGGACTTCCAATGCAGCCTGTTGAAGTTGCAGGAAGAACTAAAAAAAATAATAAAAATGTTTAAGTAGTCTAACATAGTACTATATATAATTTTAAGTATTTCAACATAAAGATGTTTTCCCTCTAAAAACAAAGAATTTTGTAGTGGAAACTAAAGGAGACAACTGAAAATATCATTGACTTTCACAATGGCATAAGCAGTCATTTTTCTTTAAACTACTCTAATGAGAACATTTCATGAATAAAATGTCAGTTTATTTTCATCCTACTACTTTATTCTCCCACATCTTTTAGATGAATACAAAAGAGAAGAAAAAATGGTGTGAGCTTTCTCTGGAAACTTGCTGCATTTTCCCTAAGGTAATTCTTTTGGTTCATAAATCTCTCTCCTGAGGAAATAAACTTTCTTCCTTTCACTGAGGATGTGGGGTCCTATGAGTGTGAAATGTTGAATGTGTGGTCAACCACAGGTGATGTGGTATATACCTTTGGCTTTGCCTTGTTATGAGGAAAATCTGGGCTGAGGAATGGGAGAGTGGGGGGTCTATCCAGAAATGACTGTGATTTTGTAGAAACAAGAGGCACCAATAAAACTTTTGTTATTGGTATCTTTTTACATAATCCAAAGGCATCAAAAATAGAAAGAAAAGTTCAATAAGCATCAAAATATTCACAGCACCTTTTGCGATGTCAAAGAATTAGAAACAAAATAAATGTCACTTGGGACAGCTAAAAAGCTTATGGGAAATGAACACTGCCAGTTATTACTGCACGGCAACAAAAGAAGAATGTGAAAAATTCAGAAAAATACAGGAAGGGACAGGTAGGTGGCTAAGTGCATATAGAGCCAGGACTAGAGATGGGAAATCCTGGATTCAAATCTGGCCTCAGACACTGCCTAACTGTGTGACTCTGGGCAAGTCACTAACCCTAATCTCTTACATTTTATTGTTCTTCTGCCTTGGAACAAATACTAGTATCAGTTGTGAGAAAAAAAAACTATAGGAAGACATATACAAAGTCAAATTCATAGAACCAGGAAAACAACATATACAACAAATACAATTGTAAATTGACAGAGCAAAAACAAAAAACAAAATCCTATAATCATAATGAATCAAGCTTGGCCTGCAAAAAGAAATGAGAAAACACATTTCCCTCCCTCTTATGAATCTAGAATATTACATATGGTGTCAAATTCAGCTGAAATGAGATAAGTTTTGCTGCTAGGCATTCTTTTTTATTCTTTGTTACAAAGGATGATTCACTGGGTAGAGCAGTAATATAATTGGAAATGAAGGTGATGTAAAAACTAAGGAAGAAGCAAAAAGGCCTCTCACTTTTTAGAAAAATAATAAAAAATGATGTCATATGAAGATTTTCTTTAAGCTAAGTAAAATTTAGATAATTTAGAATATATTTCTAGTCACAAATGACCATCTAATTTTACCACTAAAAAAATTAATGGTCTAGACAGCACTAAGTGGTAAACCATTTTCCATTTTAAGAGCATCAGACATTTTGTTGGCCTCAAAATAGTTCATTTTCTTATAGTACTCGGTTAACTGAAAAGCATTTCCTTACAACCCTGTGAATTAGGTAGCAATGTCATAAATGTTACCCTGATCTGCAAATGCTTTGGTTTTACAAAATTTTTTAGCTATAATTGAATAAAACATGAATTATGATAGGACTTTGGTTTTTTAATAATAATAAAACTCTAGGAAATGAAAATATAAATCCAGACTAAAAAGCTTTCATATTCTGTTAAAGGGTGTAGGGCTAAATATTTCACATCTGGAAATAAGCAGACACCTAGAATAAGTGGTATAGCATAAGAACATTCTAATAAGAGCTAAAAAAAATATTACTACATAAGAAAAGAATAAACATAATGTAAGGCAGCATTCCTCAAACCAATGTGTCCATACCACATTTGAAACATGTTGATAAAACCTGCACTACTAGTTTAGGAGATACCCCAACAATAAACAGAGAATAAGGAAATTTTAAAGGAATATTAAATAACGTATACCCATTTTCATAATGAAAAATGTTTATGAGAAGTGTTTTTTAACACGTGATTTTATATTTAAGAGGAAAATATTGTTAGTATAAAAATTCTTTGTAAATCTCCTACTCACATTCAGATGAATGCCAGAGTGCTGACGAAATAGTTTGGGAAACAGATGTAAGGAAATGACTTTGGCTTTCACATAAGAAGTAGTCTAGAGCTTCCCAAGATGAATCTAAATCATATTTAGGTCAAAAGGCTCTTACTTCCCCACTGGAAGTCAACAAGAGAGAATGAGGGTGAAAGAAATAGGAAGAGATGGCCAAAAGGCCATATGATCACACATTTAGAGCTGGAAAGAACCTAAGAGCCACACAACCCACTTAAGATTATAGATGAAAATGTAGTACAATCCAGGAAAGTAATAAGAAATGATTGACAGCGAAAACCACTACTTTGAAGCTATGAGAGAATAAAGTCAATGGAAATCAATGGAAGTTAAGAAAGAACAGTTCTAGATTTACCTGTTGTTTTGTCATTTACTTTGAAGAGGACCAATGACATCACGAGGGTGATTTGAGGCAGAGCTGTGCAAAGTCATCAACCTCACTCTCTTAGCCAGTCACTGAAGTCCAGTGGCTGGGCAAAAGTAACTTAGAACATAAGGTTCACTTACATTTCCAATGAAGACCAACATTACATTTAAAACTTAACTCTACAAAAGGGAAAAATGTAAAATTCTAGATTTGGCTTCAATAAAACAACTGCACAAGTCTAGAATGGGGAATACAATGTAAAAATAGCTTTTGAGACTTGCAAATAAAACGAGGCAAGTGCAACACGAAAGCCAGAAAAAGCAATAGGATCTTGGGCTATAGTATTTCAGGAGCAACAGGGTGACCAGAGTAAAGGAAGTTATAGTCCCAATGTATTCCACCCAGGTAAGGCCACAGTTGACAGATGTGATCATTTAATACAAATTTTTGTTTTTGGACAATAAAGAAGCAATTGCCAAAATGAAAAGAAATGCAATAGAAAGTAATCTTCATGGTAAATGTATCTACTAAAAATATAACATCTATAAGGCCACTATAAAGTTGGAAGAGTGTGACCAAGATGATGAAGGGATACAAAATCATGTGGCAAAATGAGAATTTAATGAAGAGAAAATATTCTTCAATGTTAGTTGTCTTTAAGTTTTGAAGAGTTGTTAGGTAAAGATCCTCCTCACCTTTTTAAAACATTACATTGACTGGTAGCTGAAAAATGTCAGGATCTTAATACTGTGAGACGTAGACAGTTTCTGATGAAAGCACTATGTCCATCTTCAGAAGAGCAATTAAAAAGCACCTCAAGTTACATGGCATTTTAAGACATATAAGGAAAAATTTCCTATTGACTTAAAACTATCTAAAACTAGAATGTACAATGAGTCAAGTTAACAAGCATTTGTGAATGATACTATGTTTTATGACTTTTATTATGGTACTATGCTGGGAATACAGCAGAAAGATAGCTCCCGCTCCCCACCCCCTAACCCCGGCCCCAGGAGCTTACATTCTAATGAGAAGGCAATACATAAAAGGGAGATGAAAAGCAGGAGTGAGGAGAAGACATCTATAAGAGGGCAAAGTAAAGAAGATTCAGAAAATTAGGACCAGCACCCAGAGAAGAGTGAACGCGACTGGCACAAGCACTTTCCTCAAAATTGAGGTGCAAGGAAGAAATAACCAGTCTTGGAATGAAGTCGTTAAGTGAAGGTCACTTGTCAAATGTATATGTAGAGAGGATTCCTCATCAAGTGTAGGTTAGACTAGATAATCATTTAGGTCCCTTCCTGTTCTGAATATATCTAGAAAATAGATTTCTCCAATAGAAAAAATGGTCAAAGGATAGGCTGTTTTTGAAGGAGGAAATGAAATGTTAATAACCAATCGAAAACTTCCTTAAGTTATTGAATACCCAACAAAATGCAAATTTTAAGAAAAATTTGCAAGTTTTCTGAAAAAGAAGTACTTGAATATATTGTTTGTGGGAATATAACTGATGTACATCTTTTGTGGCACTATCTGGCAATAAATGATATAAGACAAAAAATAGATCACACTCTCCTCCATTCCCCTATTACAATTTGTTGTTTTGCATCTTTGATATCATCAGTATAGGGAACTACCAGTACAGAAACTCCTTCCACCAGTGCAGACCAAATGTTCTATTATTGAATAGTCTTGGACTGGGGGCAGCTAAGTGGCTCAGTGGATTGACAGTCAGATTTAGAGATAGGAAGACTTGGGTTCAAATCTGACCTCAGATATTTTTCAGTTGTGTGACCCTGGGCAAGTCACATACCCCCACTACACAGTTATTTCCACTCTTCTACCTGGGAACCAACAAATGATATTATTGATTCTAAGATGCTTCCAAAAGGTTTTAAAAAAAGGAAAGATTACTGCACTTCTAGATAAGTTTCTTGGAGCTCTGAAAGGTTAAGTAACTGAATTTCATCACTTATCTTCATGACTCCAAGGACAGTTTTATACCTGACCAGTTAATATTTTAGCCATTTTTATTAGTAATTAAAACTGGAAACAACCAATGTTTATTTTTTTTCCCTTCAGTATCACATCCAGCCTGTCAGCTCCTCCTCTGATGGTGAGAGACCGACAGGTGAACTGAGTTTTATTGAGGTTTCCAGGAATGGGGGATGTGGGATTGTCAATCAAACAGGTAGAGTGATAGAGACATTAGCATCATATTGGCAATCAGCAACAAGACAAAAGAAAGGTACCCAACATACTGGCCTAGCTGATTCCCAGACCAGAAGCTCAAGTGAAAGTCCTACTTCCTCTATAATCCTGGCACCATCTCATACGAATGCTGAGTGAGTGCCTTTGCCATTACAAAAAAGCTTTAGAAACTGCATGTAAGCCTTCCAGACTGAAGGCATGGGGAGAGGTTTGAGCTCCACAAAATTCGAGCCCGAACTCAATTCGAGGATCCAGAAATCAATCATGTGAAATATCAGAAATATATCCATAAGTCTGGTCAATGAGCACCTTGCTTATTAGAGTCAGCTTTTGAAAAAACTTTAATACATTCATGATTCGTTTATACTTGGGACCCTTCAATGAGCCAACTGATTCCATTTAATAAGTTAAAGTTCCATCTATAACTTGTATCTCAGACACAAATTAATATCCCACTATCTGAAATGAGACAAGGTCTCTGGCCAAAAACAATTTCTTGTTAATGATATCTCAAGTAAACTCACAAGTTAATGTCCTACTGTTATAAGGATTATTGTTATTATTGCTATTCCAATTATTTCTCCAATTGTTGTTGTTATAAGCATAATTTCTATTGTTCATCTGTCTATCAAACTGTCCCTTAAATCTGCATTCACGAACAAAGTGCCCAATACAGTTACATAAAAAGCATCTCTTGGACCCTTGGTATCTATTATTGCTGTTACCATTAGTATTATTATTGTTTCTATAGGTGAACAATCAATGTTTCAATGACTCTCAAAGATTGAATAAACTATGGCATATCAACACAACAACATATTCCTGCATCATAAAAAATGACACATGAAGATTATAAATATGGGAATATTTATACAAATTCATGCAAGACAATGAATGCAGCAGAAAAAGTGGCTGACTTTCTAAAGGGTGCTTTTAGTACTTAGTCTGCAGATTATATACATAATATACATTGGGGCAGCTGGGTATCTCAGTGGATTGAGAGCCAGGCCTAGAGACAGGGAGGTCCTAGGTTCAAATCTTGCCTCAGACACTTCCTAGCTGTGTGACCTTGGGCAAGTCACTTCACCCCCATTGCCTAGCCCTTACCGCTTTTCTGCCTTAGAACCAATACACAGTATTGTGTTTCCAAAAACAAACAAATAAATATAATATAATATATATAATATACATGTACACAGGCATACCCCTAATAATAGCAGCAAAACTAAGTACACAGATGGAGAAGAAATTGGAAGAGGACACAGTAAATAAAAATATAATGAATCTTAATTTTATGCTTTCATTTGGAATTTCATTCCATATTCTATTTGCTGACTGTTAATATCTATCAAAAGACAATTCTAATGGAAAGGATAGGTTATTAACTGAAATATGAAACGTGATATAACAATATAAGATAACTGAATATGCTAAACTTATTAATTCATAAACTTAAAAAGATCACAAATAATTTGTCCATGCCATTCTTGAATAACTTTTAAAAACTATTTTAAAACCACAAAAAAGTCATATTTTTCTTGAAGTGAGACTTTAAGATAAAAATATCAATTAAATTGCTATCAAAATGGCTGGTGTTCATGGGTTTAAAAAATCTACAAAGTTATAGCCGAAGAATCTAAGCAGTGACTTGTTGATTTTAAGGCTATTTTTTAATCTAAAAAAAATTTTTTTTAAGTTAAGGTAAACAAATTCCCATATATATTCCTTTAAGAATAAAGTGAGGGGGCAGCTGGGTAGCTCAGTGGATTGAGAGTCAGGCCTAGAGACGGGAGGTCCTAGGTTCAAATCCGGCCTCAGACACTTCCCAGCTGTGTGACCCTGGGCAAGTCACTTGACCCCCATTGCCCACCCTTACCACTCTTCCACCTATGAGCCAATACACAGAAGTTAAGGGTTTAAAAAAAAAAACCCATGAAAAGTGAGGGGGGAACCTCTTCCTAGAGACAATGTTTGCACCATAAGTTATAAACTGTACTGGTGGAACAGTTGCTTCTCTTGTTCTCCAATGATTCACTTAATTAAAATGCCAAGATTACTTACCACATCTGAGGTTTTCTGCTGAGAAAATTATATACCTTGGTCATATAGTCTCAAAATTATTATGTTAGTATCCTTCATGATATAGTTAAAACTTTTGAAAGAATGAAATAGTTTAGAATATTTACTTAAAATAACTAAATTATTTAATAGAACAAAACATCCACTTACAACATTGTCAGCCCAGTCAGCTAGTACTGTTGCGATATAGTTGACTGCATTAAGAATTGCACAGTATCGAAAGGCAAGGGAAGCTCTGGTCTCTTCTTTCATAACCTGAGTTAATCGTATCCTGAAATCATCAACTAAATCTTTCTGTAACTCCAGGAATTGAAGCTTTCTAGAAGCTGTAGGAAGATTCTTATACCTGTCTGCACAGAAAGTCAAAAAGACATCAGAGCTTTGATTTAACTTATGTCCCCAATGTGGTTTTTTAGTGTCTTTTTCATGTCATGTTTTCTAAAAACCCACGAAAATTATTAAATTGGCTAGAATACACCCTCTTTTGTGAACCATTACTACCAAGAGACAAGTATGGAAACTTAAGAATGACAGGTGGTGCCAGGACAACTGGGATGGTGGTGGTGGAGTCAAGAAAGCAACTGGAGAAGAGATGGACAAAAACTAGTGTCTCCTTCTGATATACACATATCCTCCATGAATATTATGAAGAACATTTCTCATTATTATCCCAATTCAAAAAGAGTCACCTCTTCCTCTATTTTGATAACTTGGAGTCAACAGTATACTAATTGACCAATTACCAGCTATTTACTGAAGACACCTACACACTGCATTTTATGAAATTTCTCCACATTTGCTTTTATCAGAAGCTGCATGGCAGTATTCTCCACATATATATAAATTCCTAAGGTCTCCTCTGAATTATTAATAAGTATCAGAGACAGAAAATTGGGCCACAATCTGCCAACATCCAAATTCTGAATCTGATGGTTCTGTATTCCATACTGTGTGGTCTTTATTTTAATTTAAGTCAAATTTTCCAATTACTTGGAAATACTTAAGGTAGTCAAATCTCAAAAACAGAATTACCTGTTATAACCAGCAAGAGGGTCATAAAAGTCTCTGCACAATCTGGAACTTTCATTTCATCAACATCACTGATATCCTTATACTGTGAGATCCAAGCAGCTTCTGATGAAAGCATTGAGTCCATCTTCTGAAGAGCAACTGAAATGCATAATGAGGCCACTTTAAATGTTTATATTATTCAGCTTCTAATTCAGTTTCTTAGGAAGGATCATGATTGTTTAAAAAACTTTTTGTTTTTTTCCCAGCAATATTTTATATTTTCCCCCAATTACATGCAGAAGCAATTTTTAACATTCATTTTCTCACATTTTGAGTTCTGAATTCTTTCCCTACTTCCCTTCCCTCTCTTCTCTCTCTCCCTTCTCCCCTCCCTGAGACAGTAAGCAATCTGATATAGGGTATACACATGCTATCATGTAATAAGATCATGATTTTTTTAAAAAATAAGAAAAAAAACTTGAAACTGAACACCCACAATTATCTACTATATCAGACCTCCTTATTTCAACATTAAAATACTCTCCTTCCTAATAAAATAATTACATTTATTCTAAAATAATTATATTTAAGTGACTTGAATGCTATTATTGAAGATTCTTCTGACATTGCAAACACTATAGATTAAAAAGAATCAAAGACATACAGATTTAAAGCTAGAAAAGACATTAAAGACCATGAAACCCAATTCCCTTATTTTATAGGTGAAGCAGCTGGGTCAGGCTGAGTTTGAGTGACTTGCCCAAGGTTACACAGCTAATTAAATGTCGGAGGCAAGATTTGAATTCAGGTCTTCCTGATACCAAGTCTTTATCTACCATGCAGCATTGGCAAAGGTTTTCAAGTTTACATGCCCAAACTGTAATTTCAAGCTGCCCATGAACTCCTCCTCCCCATTACCCCAGAGAGTGGAGGAAGTGCTTGCTTTGGGCACATGGACAGAGGGGCAGGGTATGCAAAAAATGTTCCTAGCTGCCAGGAAGAGGGGAAACAGATACTTTGCCAATGCTGACTTAGGATGACTTTTTTTTACCCCATTTTCAGAATCATAAGATTTTAGGAGTGAGAATAGATTTGAAGTATTCTTAATATTTGCTGTATGGTAGACCCTTTTTGGCAGTCTGGCGAAGTTTATGAATCTTGTCTTAAAAAATAACAATTTTAAATGCAAAAATAGGTTTACAAAAGAAAAGCAATAATTATCAAAATATTTTGTAAAAATTTTATGGAGACCATGTTAAGAACCCCTGATTTAATCCAATCCAAGTTTGCATTTGACAGATGAGGATATTTGTCTGCTCCCCAGTTAAAATATACATAATGTAATGGTTGGGAAGTAGTAAGATTCCAAAGGAGGAAAAGGAAAAGAAGCAATTCAACTGGTAAGTCCCAGACCAAAAATAATTATTTTAGTTATGTAGGTCTGACGTTAATGGATGGAATATCCTTTATCAAGAAAGATTCTAACAGTAAGAGTCCTTTATCAGATGGTAAAGATAAAAGTTCTTCTGAATCAGGTAAGAGAGGGTCCTGTCCTAACAACTTCTCCAAAGACTTCAGCCAGGTGTGCCCCAGGACATGGCATTTCCCATCTCGGTTTCTGTAGTTTCTGGGTCAACACAATCACCTTCTCAAATTTCCACCCAATCTTTCTCCTTTTGTACTTAAGCTTTTATGTTTGTTTCTTTCTCCACCTGGCTCTCATGGTGAGGAGGAAATGAAAGACAGGGCACTAGCATGGTGAACTCCATCTTACTGGATTCCATTTAATCCTGCCCCTCTTTCAAACATCCCTATTCTTAACAGAAGTTAAGAATACCACCTTTTTCTCCCTCACCTAAGTTTGTAACCTCAGTCATCTTAAATGTTTTCCTCGTCCCTCTTCTCTTCATCTCCAAATCATTACTAAATTCTGTCAATTCTACTTTACTGGCATCACTCCTACATCTTGCCTTCATATGTTAAGGCACACGAAGCTACCATCATCTCTCATTTGTACTATTAGAATAGTCTCCTAATTGATCTCCCTGTTTCTCATCTCTCCAGGTCAGGGAAAAAGCACAAAAACAATAAACCCCACATATATACATCATGCTTCTTTCCTCCAAACCTGCCCCATCCCCAATTTAGGAAGCCTAATAATAACAAAGCTTCTTACATTTTCTTTCCATGGTTAACCATCTTTGAAAACAGGTCTCCTCTGAGAGAATATGCATACAACTAGGAAAGGTGCTGGGATATCCATGAACACTTTGTAGCTCCCTCTCAAACAGAAGTACTTCATCCACCAAGTGACAGAAGAGATTGTCATCATACAAAAGACAAGGAATATCAGCAGCTAATTTCTCAAGAACCAGCATCATAAGGGCACGAGAAAATTCTAGCTAGAAGAAACAGACAGACACACATTTATGTAAATAACAAACTAGTATTGTATAAGACATATAAAGCTTTAAAGTGGAAATTTTAATAATGGTTTTCTTACCCTTGCATTTACATTAGAGCCTACTTTATCTAATATTGGTTGAATTTTCTCATCCAGAAATTTAGCATGATTTCCAATCCACATAAGTACCTGAGTCAGGTACCATTCAGGCTGAAAAAGGAGGTAAAGAAATTGTAACAATATCATAGATTTAAATTACCATTATGATTAATTTCTCTAATTGCATAATAGAGCATCATAATTTACCTCATTGAGGTAAATTAAAAATTTGAGACCTTTATTTATATTTATTTAGCTTCAAAGTGTCTAAATATACTTCAAATTAATTCTAATGCCTACAGTCTAAAAATGGTTAGCAACACATTTAAAAATATATATATATATAACCTGAGTACAAAAGAAAATGACTAAGACAGTTTGTAAACTAGGAAAATTTGGAATGGGCACTAAAAACTAACAATATGATTTTTATGTGCTTTTTCCTTTTAAAGGAGAAATAGAAATAATTTTTCAAAATTGCTTAAGGAGAAATTATAAGCCACTCTGTGTTAGGCCTTTGTTTCTTTAATAAGTGCAAAAAGTTGATGGGTAAACACTGGTTTTAAAAAGGCTGAGCTTGATAAAAAGCTTGATACAAGTCCCAAAGTCCCTTACAGTCTCTCCACAAATTCAACTTCATTGATTTGTCCTCCTCTAGACTTCTTCCTTCTATACTGCTTTGTTCTACTTCTTTCTCTTCCAAAAAAAGAAATTTCAATAAAAACAGAAAAAAAATCTTTTTAAAAATCTCAATATCACCCACATAGTATTAAATCCTTATTTGTTTTTAAATTATAGAAACTCATAAACTATTATATTAACTATTAACTATTACACATATAATGCCTTGAACAGTGTGGCATTTTATAATATTATTATACTATGAAAACAAGTGTATGCAAGATTGTTTAGACAATCTTGTTTAAACAAAAACGGTTGAGGTTGAAGAAGGCCTCATTATGGGCAGAGTGTGAATAGAAAGTATTCCTGAACAAAAAAGTTACCCAGCAGGCAACAAATAGAAAATTACCCAGTTGACTGTAACCTTTTCCCCAAAGTCCTTCTCTATCTTCCATTCTTCTACCCTCTTCTTGTACTGCCCAACCTTTTTCAGGATCACCCTCTATACAAAATCTTTGTATCTTCCAGCTTTCTCCTTTCCCCCCTAAACTTAGGAGAATTCAAGACAATCAAATGTATGTGGATCCAGTTATAAAAACTGGAATAATAAACATTCTTGTATTCTTGTTTCAAGAAAGGTGATTAAGTAGCAGAAAGGACAGTAAAAGCACCAAGAAGGAATCTGCTAGAGTGCCTGGACCCAAGTATATGCCAACATATTACATCATGTTAATGTATTGTGATTTAATATGAATGGCTCAACCTATGCAAATCACAATTCCAATAAATGCTTTTTTCTAAGGTAGATTTCTAGTCAGACTAAAGGAATTTGTACTTCTAGAGAACAAAACATAAAGCCTATTAACTCCAAACGTTTCTGAACAGTCATGTTTTCATTTAAAATAGCTAAAAACACATACAAGTAATATTTGATACAAACAAAAATCTCATATAAAAGATGACAACTTTACACATACCTTGCTTATAACATTAGTTTGTCGATTCCCACTGAAGTGATACCTGAATCTCTTTTGGAGGGGAGTCAGCATAATCTGAATGGGAAGGATGACCAGGGGTGAAGCTGGAAGAGAATATTTTTCTGGAAGTTGTTTTGGCTCAGTCAGTAATTCATCTCTGATATATTCAAGTCAAGGTAAAAGTCCCCCAAATCATACATTTATAAAATCCAAGTTTATGAAAAACGTTCAGCATTAGAATGTAAAGTGTACATTTTTGTCATTTTTACTCAGAGATTGATTGCACTACCAGGTTCATGTGACCCAAGGAAGCCACTGATAAGAAGAAAGTCCTCATTTACACCAAAATATTTATAGCAGTACTTTTTGTGATAGAAAGAAATAGAAACAAGAATATATTCGATGATTAGGGAATGATTAAACAAAGTGAGGTCTGTGAATGTAATGGAATGTTACTATTTTAAGAAAGGACAAACACGATGAATATAGAGGAGGAAAAGACCAACATGAAATGATGTAAAATGAAGAGCCAAAAAAACCAATATATGCAATGACTCCTATCATATAAATGGAAACAAATAAGAAATTATTTATGCAGGATTACAAAGAACAACCCTAGTTCCAAAGAAGAGATATGAGAAGACATTATAGCTTGCAGGAAGCCCTTGGGCATAGAACACTGCAAACATATTTTCAGATTTTGACAGATATTGATTAGATTCCTCTTCCTTTTTCTTGTTTGTTTAAAAATATTTTTTATTTAGCATGGTTCTCTGGGAGGAGGAAATATTGGTGAAATTTTGGAGGTATAAAAAAGATCTCAATAAAAATTTATTTTAAGAAACAAACACAAAAAAGAAACTGATACTATTTTTTTTGAGGAAATGACATTAAAGAAGAGACGTTAATAGTTGCTTTCCTGCTGCAACCTAAAGACCATGGAATCTTTCTATTTGATTTACAGATAACAATCCTTGCATATATCTCCACTATTAGGATATGAAATCCTTAACATTAGGGACTGCCTTACTTTTCTATTTGTACCCCAAGTGCTTTATACAAAGAAATGGCTTAATAAATGCTTTTTTTATTCATTCATTCACAGATAATATGTGATGAAGTATGATTAAGTGATGAAGATGAAGAATAAGTGAAGATGAAGATGATTTTGATGATGATAATTATGATGATAAGGCTCAACAAACACTTATGAGATAAGTACTATAGATATTATTATTCTCATTTTATAGGTAAGGAAATTGAGGCTTGAAGTTAAATATTTTCTACAACAGGGGCCTCTGCTTCCTTTCTTCCTATTGTCTTCTTAGCTCTCTACGGTCTGGCTAACAATCTCATTTGTCATCCAAGACTGTTTGCCAAATCTAATGGCCACTTCCCAGTCCTCATTTTTCTTGACCTCTCTGCAGCCTCTGACACTACTGATCATCCTCTTAACACTTCTTTCTAGGGTTTTGAGATACTACTCTTCCCTAGTGCTCCTTCTATCTATCTGAACATTCTTCTTTAGTCTCTTGGCTGAATCTTCATCCAGATCATACCTGCTAGCCATGGCTGTCCCACAGGACTCTATCCTAGGCTCTCTTCTCCCCAGTAATGTCAACAACTTCCATGGGTTCAACTACTCTCTATGCTGATGATTTTCAAACTGGCTTATTCAGCTATAACTTCTTTGCTGACCTCCACTCCTACATCTCCAAATGCCAATTAGACATCTCAAATTGGATGCCCTGTGGATATCTTAAACTCAATATGTTTACAAATGAACTTATTCCCTACCCTTTCCCCAAATCTTCCTTTTCCAACTTCCCTGTTACTATTGAGGACACCCCAGGTTCAAAACTTGGGTTTCACCTTGACTCCTCATCTTGATTCCTTGTCCAATTGATATCCAATTTGGTTGCTAAGGCCTATCAATTTCACCTTTTAGGGGGCAGCTGGGTGGCTCAGTAGATTGAGAGCCAGGCCTAGAGATGGGAGGTCCTAGGTTCAAATCTGGCCTCAGACACTTCCCAGCTGTGTGACCCTGGGCAAGGCACTTAACCTTTATTGCCTGGCCCTTACCACTCTTCTGCCTTGGAACCAATAAATAGTATTGACTCCAAGATGGAAGGTAAGGGTTTAAAAAAAATTTTTTTTTCACCTTTTAACATTTCTCAAATATATTCCCTGCTATCCTCTGACACTACCACCATCTGGCTATAGGACCTTATCACCTCATGACTGGCTAATTCGATAGCCTGCTTGTTGTTCTGCCTGCCACAAATCTCTCCCCACTCCAACCTACCCTCCACTCAAAGTGGGGTCAAAGTCAAAGTGATCTGGCTAACATGCAGTTCTGAACATATCACTCCCCACTACTTGATAAACCCCAGTGGTTCCCATCACCTCCAGAATCAATTTAAAACCCTCTCTTTGAAGTTCAAAGCCCTTCATAACCTACTGCTCTCCTACTTTTCTAGCTTTCTTATACCTTACTCATTCCCACAAATACTATTATACAGTGACACTGGCCTCCTTGCTTTTTCTCAAGAGACACATCATCTCCAAACTCTAGGAATTTCCACTTACTATCCCCCATGTATAGAATGCTCTCCCTCCTCATCTTTATCTTCTGGCTTCCTTCAAGACCTAGCTAAAATCCTACCTTCAATAGGAATCCTTTCCTGATTACTCCGTTTTATTTTGTTTTAAACCCATACCTTTTGTCTTAGAATCAATACTAAATGTGAGCTTCAAGGCATTAGAGCAGTAAGGGATAGACAACTGAGGTTAAGGGACTTGTCCAAGGTCATACACTTTAGGAAGTGTCAGAGGCCACATTTGAACCCAAGGCATCCCAACTCTAGGCCTGGATTTCAATCCACTGAGCTATCTAGCTGTTTCTCTGATTACAGTTAATTCTACTGCTATCACATTATTGATTTACTTCCAATTTATCCTACATATAGCTTATTTGTACATGCTTATTTGCATATTGTCTCTCATATTAGATTGTGAGCTCCTCAAGAGCAGGGGTTGACTGTTATTTACTTTTCTTTGAATCTCCAATGCTTAGCCCAGTGCCTGGTACATGGGTGGGTGCTTAATAAATGTTGACTGGCTGACTCCTCTGCTTATAGTGCTAGCAACTGTCAGAAGTCAGATTTGGACCTTCTTCTGGCTCTAAGCCTAATGCTATTTCCATTATGCTCCAATAATTCAAAAACTATTTTCCTGCCTATATACAAAGTCCTGTGGATAAGAAACATTTCCTATTCTCAATATGTATTCTCATTTTGCAACCTAGTGGGTTTAGAGTAGATAGTTATTCAAAATTGGCCCAAGAGAGCCAATTTGTTAGTTTTTTCTCTAAAGACAACTAACTAAATGAAGATAACAAAATAAACAAGAAAGTAATGACAGTAATGAGGTAATAGAGGAAAAAACAAATTCACGAAATGTTTATCAAGAAAAAAACATCCTGTTGTATTTTCCCCCATTAAGATATTGAATTCTACTCTGATGTGGGACATAATTGAGCCAGAAAGTATAAGGAAAAAGAAATATAAAATGAAAATCCTGAATCCTGAATCCCTCTTGGCAGGGTAGGAATGGAAGGGTCAGACTCCTTCAGATCAGATCCCAGAGCATGCAGAGCTATAACTCTTCGGGAAATATTTCCCGTGGGCCACAAGTATGTTATGTTTCCACACATGGATGTAACTCACTAAATAGAATGGCACCTGCTTTCCCTTTTACTTCTGAATCCCAAAGTGCTTAGCAAAATGCATGTAACAGAGCAGGCATGGAAAATATTGACTGAATGATTTCTAATATTTATCTAAAGGAACCTAAAAGCGGATTGAAAAAATTATGGTTGTTAAGTCTTTTGGGTCAAGAAGATGTAAAATTCTTACTCAAACTATAAATTATGTTTTAAAAGAGGATATTACATTTTTTCCAAGGGCATATGAAGATCAGGTCCAAAACCAATGGCAATAAATAATTCCTAAGCTTTGTCTGTCTGTCTATCTCTCACTCACACACATGTACACACTGCAATTTTAAAAATATTTTACTCTTTAATCACACACTGACTACACAGCATAAAAAATGTTAGTTCCAAAAGGATACGAGGTTTGAAGTTTCAGAAGTTGACAGAATAGTGTCTCCAAGTTACTACATACCTCTGGGGTGCCAGTAATCTTACTCAAGCCAACATTCTGAGGCTGAGGGGGCCCAATGAATGGCCAATGAAATTGTGTTAATATCTCTTCAAAGTCACTGAAAAAGAAAATTAATACTAATACATTTTAGTTAAAAGAAAAACCTACATAAATCCTCCATGATATTCAATATGGCCATGATACCTACCATGTTAGCTTGTCCTTGAGGATTTTATGCCAGAATTTAACAGTGGACCTAACAAAACTAAGGAGATGAGAACATGATGATTCTTGAAGCTTAATATCCAATTGTGCCATGGATACTAAAGTAGTAGCTGCCTCTGGTACATTATTTGTCATCAGATATTGTTGAATATTATCGCTGTAAAGCAAACATTAAAATTAATTTGCACATAGTTCAATTTTTAAAAATCAGGAAAACTGCTTCTCCCATCAGCTTTTAGGCAAAATTAAATATAGACCTGGATCAAACAAAATAACAACATTTCCCTTTTCTCATTTGTGCTCCATTAATTTGTACTGCCCAAAGCCCTTTCCCTATCCTTCCACCAGTGCAGGGTCCTCTTTACCTGAACCTCAAGTTCTAGCTCTCTTCTTCTATTGCCTAATGCCACTATATCTCCTTTCCACTGTTAAATCTGACCTAACCTGAGTCCCATCCTTTTAGGTCTATGAGGTAACTAAATTAATCTGACTGATTCCAGCTTTAGTGTGTTAATTTCTCAATGTTTTATTCTTCCTTCCATTTTAGCAGAGGCCTTGAATTAACATTATAACTTAAAACTTATTCAAAGCAATGTAGAATTTCAAGCAGGGCTGCAGTACAAAGCAATCCTTCAATCTAATCACACAGGTAACCTACTGCCAACTCTGTCTGACACACATGTATGCCACATAGCACTGGAGTGGAAGCAGCACAGGATTTGGAGTCAAGAAGCCCCATGTCTGTGTCCTGGTTTTGCTATTTACTACTTCTGTGATCATGGGCAAGTCACAACCTCTCTGGGACTCCATTTCCTCATCTGTAAAATGGAGAAGCCCTACCAGATTCCCTTTAAAGTTCTTTTGAACTCTAAGTCTATAATCATATAGCATGATTCCAAAATAAGGAACTCAGTTACTGAGCTCCTCTCATCTCATCTATTCTAATAGCTCACATGGTTAGGTTGTTATTGATGTGGTATTCCTTTTAAACAAGGTTTCCAGGTAACTTCAGCTTAGTCCCCTAAGTGCCAAAACATCCATTTCTCATGGGTAAAACCAGTCAGTGGAATAAAAATAACAAAACTATGTAAAGCAATTTACTTATTCACTGTCATAGCAAACTACCAAAGGATTATTTTATAGAACTAGAAAAAACAATATCAAAATTCTTAAGTAGGCAAAATAATGAAAAAAAGGGGGGAAAGAAAACCTAAAAGAGACAAAAGCATAATCTCAAATTCAGTATCATCCTTTATTGAATTCTAATTCTCAAAGAGTTAAAATAAATGCATTCTCATTTACTTAAAAAGAATGGAAAACTTAGAAGTCATTTTCTCCTATAAAGTCTCAACCTTTAGCAATCACATGTATCATATACAAAAAAGTTACTAAAAAGTGAATGCTCTCTCATAGTCATAGAACTGCTACGCCTGTACCCAAAAGCCATCAAAGAAATAAAAAAAGTAGAAGAATAACTTATAATGTTATATCAACTTCATAACAGTATTTTGGAGACTTTTATAAACTAATGAACAATGACATGGACAGAACTGAGAGAATAATTTATTCACTAACAACTCTGGACAGACAAACAGCTTGAAAGCTGTGAGAACAATGACCATCTGGGACTCTAGAGAACCAATAATGAAACATATAAACCACTTTCTGATAGTGAGGTGACAGACTGAGGGTGCAGAATGAGACAAAGATATTTTTGTATGCAGTCATTAAGACAATGTGTTCTAGTTTATAATGCATCTTTGTTAAAGAGAATTTGTTTTTTATTTTCTCCTTTTTTCTTACATAAGGTATGGGGTAGGAAGGAGACAAAACAGATTTCTGTTAATTAAAAAGAATATCTTAAAAAATATTGGTGGGGTGCTACAAATGTAGAATGGTGCATATACTTTTAAGGGAAGTTACTGTGTTGTTAATTGTTAATTAATTCACAATTTTACTTTGCTATAAAAAAAGCTTTCACAAACTGGGGACAACATGGAAATGTTTGTAATATAAAAACAAAATACATCAATAAAAGAAAAGAAAGATTTTAATTAATTACTCAGCACTGTTTGACAAAAAAAATTAATAAACCCTGCTTCTTGAAAAACCTGTCTATGGGGTGAAGGGGAAAGTAAAAACATGAATCATGTAACCGTGGAAAATTTTTCTAAAAAAATAAAATATTTAAATCTTAAAAAAAAACAACCCATCTATATTAATTGTTTCCATTTCCCCATATAGAAGTGATTTTTCGAAAGCAAACGTATAATCACGTTATCTTCCTAGTCTAAACAGTTGCGATAGGAAGCAAAGCCAAGACTAATCCCAGGTCTCCTGGCTCCCCCTCACTGGCCCACATGGACCCCTGACTTTTGCAGTCAGACTCCAGTCTTGCTCAATCAAAACTGCCCTTTCCAACATTACCACAGATCTCACAATTACCAAATACCCCATCTTTTTCTTAATCCTCTCTGATCTTCTCCATTTTTTGATAATAATGACTACTTTTGCATCATCAGCACTCAACACATTCAGTAGGCTCTTAATTCCTGTTAATAAAAAAATTATCTATACTAGATAATTTGTAAGTATTTAAATCTGATTTTCTTTCAAATGGAAACAAAATTCTCTAAAAAAGTTTACATTCATTCACAATGCATGAAAAAAATTACCATTATTTTTATGACAACTGGGAGAATTTCTATTATAATTTCTAATTAACCTGATTGCTTACTGTTGCTGGTTCCCTATTAAAGACAAGCCTCCAGGGAAATGATAACTAAGAATATAGTGAATGAAGGACCTTTTACCTTAGCTCCTCTATTTGTGAAATCCATTTTAGATAAGCTAGATGCCGTTCAATCTCTTCTATTTGACTAATTGATACTCCAAGGTCATCCATCCATGGCTGTGCTGTCAACAGATGGTTGTTGATTGAACTATAGAGAAGAGTTTCTTTTTCTAGAAGCTGACTCAGAAATTTCTTGGAATCTTCAGCATTTTTTAAGGCATTTTGAATTCTTTTAGGAACTTCTGATGAAATTGTAAGTACCTGACCATTCCCCCGCAAAAAATGTACAAAAAGAGACATTAATGCCAAAATATCTGCAATATTATTTTACATTGAAAATATGTTAAATTCTTCATTACATGCAGAAAATTATGTAATTTCATATTATCAGAACATGATACTGATCTAAAAATCAGAAATAACCATATATACCAAATTCATAATTTTAAACTTTTACTTATATTTTGTTACATCTAAAAGCTTTTATCATGCTAATGTTTTAACCCTCAATAAACTATGAAACTTTTAAATGATACATTAAATAACCTATGAGACGCTTTTAACATGGCTATCTAAATACATTATAAAGGGGAGCAGCTGGGTAGCTCAGTGGATTGAGAGCTAGGCCTAGAGACGGGAGGTCCTAGGTTCAAATCTGGCCTCAGACACTTCCCAGCTGTGTGACCTTGGGCAAGTCACTTGACCTCCATTGCCTACCCTTACCACTCTTCCACCAAGGAACTAATACACAGAAGTTAAGGGTTTAAAAATGTAAAAACAAAACAAAACAATAAATACATTATAAAGATTGGAGTTTGGAGTTCTAGAGAGTGCCCTGTGAATTAATTACCCATCTAATTCTCTGTGTGGCACAGAACCAATAACATCATCCACTCTGAGCTATAGCTTGTCTACATGTAAAATGTGAAAATAAAAGGGAATAAAAGAGGGGAATCATTAAAAAGGTACTGCTGCACATCACTTCAGTTCTTCAGCTCTTACCAACCCCTATTTCAACAAGAACAAAAGGGGAAAAGAAAGGGCACTGTATTGGCTTTGTCTTCCCTAGCTGCAAACTAGCTGTAAATTGTAAAAGCAAACAAATATAAAGCTCGTCCTCCATTTCAGATGGTGCCATAAGTTAATAGGTTTTTAGAATTATGGATTTATAGGTAGTTAAGAATCTTACTTTATCAATACTTTAGTCTAGCCCCATCATGTTGCAGATAAGAAAATGATATCCAGGGACTTTCCCAAAGTCGTACATATAAAAGCCCCAGATTGGGATATGAATTAACTTTTTAAAGCTTTACTGTAGATTCCCAAATTGTGGAAATATAGGGACTAAAAATGATCATCTTGCATCTATTTTGCATGTGGCATGTGTAAAAATACACTTTAAGCAGCAGTACATTTGAAAGAATAAGTATTGTTCAATGAAAGAATACGGACACAATTAATTCTTAACCAATATGGTAGGCATAAAAGAAAATCTCTTAATTTTTGCAAATGGGACATTGTTTAACATAATCAAGTATAAAAACACTTTAAAATAATATTAAGAAAAACTCAATAAAGTGTCAATTACCATTACCATCATCATTTTTCCAATTACAGAATGTCGATCAAGGAAGAACTTTGTATTTTATTTTGCAGTATACTAAATAGAAGGTGAGTCCTTAATAAATTTAAGAATGACACAATCATTACTTAGCCTCCTGATCTCAAAGTGAAAATGCTACAAAGTTTTTTCTATCTTTATCTATGGTTATTTATACTAAACAAACCCACAGGAACACATCAACAAAAATATCGCTCAACACTTACCTGTTCTTCTAACTGTGCTTTATTTTCTGTCAGCTGTTCTATTAGTTTTCCAAGTTTCTTTAAAGATTTAAGATCATTTCCCACTTCTTTTTCTACAAATTCAGACACATAGGACGGGTTATCTACATCTTGGTTGGTTTGTTCTTTTCTGACAAGAGCTGCCATTCTTAGGTCACCTATTTTTTTAATGTAAAGCAAAAGGTCACAATATTAATGACAACAGCTCTATGCTAAAGAATACACTCTAATGGGCACACTGTGATCACTTAATCAATCCACGGGCATTTATCAAGCTATTATTCTGTGCCAGGTTCTGAGGAAGCAAAGGAAAAACCAGCCTTGCCCTTAAGGAGTTTGACTATTACTAAGGGGAAATCAACATGTACAAAGGTAAGTAAATACAATATATGAAGGAATTAAATACAAAGTAATTTCCAGTAGCAGGGAGCACCAGTGGTTAGATCAGAAAAGACTTTATGTTTGTAGCACTGAGCTTTGAAAAGAAACAAGGACATTAAGTGGTTAAGTGGTAGAGAATGAGACTTGGAATCCGGAATACCAGGATTCAAATTCTGCCTCAGATACGTAATAACTCTTTGACACTGAGCAAGTCATTTAATTTCTACCTGTCTCATCAGAAAATAGATTGGACTTGATCTCTAAGGTTCCTTCAGGATCCAAATTTATGATCCTGTAATCTCTAATGAGGGACACTAAGATTAAGAGGAGGTAAAGAGAAGTGTTAAGGGCAGCAGGGGCAGTCTATGCAAAGGCACTAAGATCAATGGGATGTTGTAAGTATGCCTGTGTGGGCTGGAAGACAGTGACATGAGGGGAGAATTGTGAAACAAGCCAGGAAAGTCTGGAGTCATAAAGAGTTTCAAATGCAAAATGGAGGAGCTTGTATTTTATTCTAGATGCAATTATGAAGAAATAACAAGAGCTCCTTGAATAGGGGAGGTCATGATAGCATGCTCAGACTTACACTGTAGGGAATACATCATTCCTGTAAGTTCTGTGGAAGATAGTGTGCAGAGGAAAGAGTGGAAGCTGGGAAACCAATTAGGAAGCTACTGCAGTAGTAGTTCAAACAGCAGGTGATTAGGACTCCAACTATATAGTGAAAGCCGTATGAGTGAAAAGAATTGGACAGCTGTGAGAACTGTTATGAGGGAAGCAACAAGACTTGGCAACTGAACTTGTAAAGTGGGGTGCCTGGAAACATGGTAGTTCCCTTGACAGAAATATCAAAGTAAGAAGCACAAGTTTGCCAAGGGGTTGGCAGATGGGAAAATTGTGTCAGTTAATAAGTCCTGTTTTGGACATGTCATTGAGTTTGAGATTCATTTAGGGACATCCAGCAGGAATGTCTAACAGGCAGGCATTAATGTAGATCACCTAAAGGATACAAAGAAACAGAAGGCCCAGAACAGAGCCCTGTGCATGTATGTATGTATGTATGTATGTATGTCCAGTAATCCCTCACCTATCACAGGAGTTATATTCCAGAGACCTCCAGAATAGGTGAAAATCCACGAAGTAGTGGCATTATATTTATTTTATTATTCTTTGATAGTAAGCACCTTCCTCTGGTGCTTGGGTTCACTGCTAGAAGCCTTAGAAGGCACAGAACATTTGGGTGGCGTAAAGCTTGAAATAAATTCAAACTTTTACAAAAATTTCACAAAAACACAACACTGCAGAGCAATACTACGAGCAGCAATCAGACATCAACGTGAAGTGGACAAGAAGAGATGCTAAGGGGGCAGCTGGGTAGCTCAGTGGATTGAGAGTCAGGCCTAGAGACGGGAGGTCCTAGGTTCAAATCTGGCCTCAGACACTTCCCAGCTGTGTGACCCTGGGCAAGTCACTTGACCCTCATTGCCCACCCTTACCACTCTTCCACCTAGGAGCCAATACACAGAAGTTAAGGGTTTAAAAAATAAAAAAATTTAAAATAAAAAAGAAGAGATGCTAAACGTATAGGCACAGTGCAGGAGAACAAAGAGACTGATGCTACAGTGCCCAGGATACAGAACACAGCGCTGTGGTTGGTTGCCTCTCATTCCATCAGCCAACAGTGTGCATATACAATCTCATGTTGGCAAACTTGCACAAGCAGTAGTGGCATACTGCATTTCCACTGTTACAGTATGGTATTCATCCACAAAATTCCATGATATAGTGAAAACTCCATGATACAGAATTAAATTTCTAAAAAAAACACCTGTGATACAGGGAAGGTGCAATAAGTGAACTGTGATATAGCAAGGAACAACAGTATACATCTATATATCTATCTATAAACATATATAGAGGTATACACACACACACATATATAGGTACATACATGTGTACACATACACATACACATTTGGAAGAGCTAATGTAAGAAACTATGAGTGGCCAGACGAGGTGAGAGAAAATTCAAGAGAGCATTACAAAAACGAAAAGACAAAAGAGTATCCAGGCAGGAAGACAAGTTGGTTAACAGTATCAAAAGATGTAGAAAGGTCAAATAGGATGAGCACAGAGAAACAGAAGATAGAAATGAGAGATAATTGGACTGCAAAGGTAACTCACCAGAAAAGAAAAAACAACAACAGAAAAGAGCAGAATCAAGGAGAAAAGAGGTTTGGAATAAGCCCTACTGAAAATCTGAGGAAGAGTCAGTTAGGGAAAAATAAAGATTGCTTTGGGGCAATAAGGGCCCACTTAAAATTAGTTTCTTTCAGCATATTTATATAATTTGTTTTCGTTAAACTAAAACTGAAATTAGTTTACATTGGTTTGGAGGCCCTAATGAATGCTGAACTGGAAATCAGAATATTTGAGTTAGAACTTCACCTCTACTTCACTTAGCCACTATGAGTGGTTCTTCTTTTTTAAAATGAAGGCATTGGATTACTGTAATGTTCACTTTCCCAGCCCCACCAAGAAAAGGGGGAATTTTGATGCTAGAGAAGGCTTTTGAGAATCCCTTGGACAGCAAGATCAAACCAGTCAATACTTAAAGAAACTAACTCATACTATTCACTAGGCTTGGCTACTTTGGCCACAGAAGGAGAAGCCTTTTTGGGAAAGACCCTGATGTTGGGAAAGACTGAAGACAAAGGGAGAAGTAGGACAGAGGATGGGATGAACAAACAATGTCATGGAGAGAATGAATGTGAACTTGGGCAAATTTAGAGAGAGAACAGAAGACAGAAGAGCTTGGTGTGCTCTGGTTCATGGGGTCACAAGGAACTGGACATGAGTGAACAATGATAAACTCCACATCTCCCAAGGAAGTCTTAGAACAGCACAACATTAACAGACAATCAGACTGGCTCTCCTTCTGAGATGGAAGCTGAATTTAGATTGCCAAATGTGAAACATATTACATTTCACTGATCCCTCAACTCTTTGCTTAAGAGGCTAAATCTTTCCTCCCCTACTCCTTTAAGTTTCCTGACCTCAAACAGGAACTGGAAGCTGACCTTTCTTTTTTAGAATATAGAGAGAAATACATTTTAATGAACTTAGCACCCAAATTGGAAGTGCTTATATAATAAATGAATAAAAACAAAATAATAATAGCTAACATTTAGGTAGCATTTACTATGTGCCAAGAACTGTGCTAAGAGCTTTACAATTGCTACATTTGACCCTGACAACAACCTTGGTAGGTAGGAGCTATTAATATCATCCCTTTTTAACAGATAAAGAAACTGAAAGCAAACAGATTAGGTGACTTGCCCAGGATCACATGACTAGGACGTGTCTAGGGCCAAATTTGACTTCAGGTCTTCCTGACCCCCTGCCCAGGCTCCACTGTGCCACTTCACTGCCTTATACAATTCTTTCTTCCCTTTCTTGACCAGCTCCAAACACCAGAATACAATGCTTCAAGTTCTGATGTTTACAAAAAGAATATTTTTTGTCAATGTTTAAAAGTAAGCAGCAAGTGGGGTGGGAAAAGGAGAGAAGAAAGCAACATTTTCCTTCATCATCTCTTATTTTTCTCTAATTAAATGCTTGTCAAAATTGGATATGTTATTCACCTTATCCACATCCATATTTCCTCCTCCCACCTCAAACTTGGCATCTCTGCCTAGCTTTTAGATCAAAATGATTTGATATTTCAATGAAGCCTCTATTATGTGAGTCAAAGATGACCAAATCAGAGTCTTAGGGGGCACCTAGTCTTTTTTTGACCCCTGAAGCCTTGAAGCCTCTACTTTCTAGTGTCGGTCACCATTTAGGCTCCAATCCTTGGTTCCCCCCAGAAAACACCCCACATACACCAGCTTACATATTAAAAAATAATCAGTACATTTTGAAAAACATATATAATTGTATTAAGGATACTTACACATTGTATTAAAGATACTTATATAGGTCTTTTAAAACTTGTATACAGAAAAGAAGAGACAGCCCACCCTTGTGAAGCAGTGAATTTGGGAGACTCAAAGCCCTTAATTCAATCTCTGCCTCTGACACTACTAAGATATCTATCTGCTTCTAAGTCACTTAACCGATATGTGTTTCAAGTAACTCTAAGATTTAACTACTAAATTATAAATGGGCAACAAAGATGTATTATATGCAAAAGACCATAAGGGGAAAGGATCATCATGGGCCTCAAAAAGTAATGCTGGTGATTATTTCCACCTTTTTCCTTTCACAAAACTCAAGTTTTAACTATTATAGTAGCTTTTTGATTAGTCTCTGGCCTAATCTCTTTCCACTGTTATCTATTACACCACTCCAGTCCATACTCCTGTCAAACAGATCTTCAGGCACATGGCAACCTCCCCCTACCCCACCACCACCCCACCCTACTTCAAACAATTACCATAGCTCCCTGTGACACCCAGTTTTAAATAGAAAACTGTCAGTTCAACTGGGCTCCCTCTTACCTTTCTGCTCTTCTGAAAGAATTTATTGTTTACTTATAATCTACCACCAATGACACACTGGCTTTCTTACTCTTCCTTTCTTAACACTTCATTTTCCAGCATCTGGTATTTTTACTGGCTCTTCCCATGCTTGAAACTCTCTCTTCTCAGAGCCTCCCAGCTTCTCAGGCTTCCTTCAAGTCTCATTTAAAGTGCCACTTAATGCAAGAAGACTTTCCCAATTCTCCTTAATCTTGGTGCTTTCCCTCTGTTAAGAATTATTTATTGAGCGAAAGCAGACTTTCCCCTCACCTCATTTTATATGCTCTCTTTTGCACAGTGCCTGGCATATGGCAGGCGAACATAAATGTTTGTCAACTGACTGGACCCCTTTGGCAGTCTGGTGAAACCAATGGACCGTTTCTCAGAATGTTTGTAAATGCATAAAATAAAATACATAGGATTGCAATGGAAACTAGTCATGAAGAAATAATTATTATTATTTAAAACTGAATAAAAAACTATAATACTTTTGTTAGTAACTTAAAAATTGTGATAACGTAATAAATAACTCCTAAAAAATTTAATAATTTTCTATACAATTGGTTTCCCTTGTAATCCTGTACATTTTATCCTGTACGCTTCATCAGAATTCATGGACCTCCCCAGAAATATATGGATGGCTGGGATCCATGAACTTAAAGTTAAGAAATACCTCCCTCCCTTCAATTTTGCAGACGGGTAAACTGCAAGTTGACCCGGGACTACCAGATAATGAATCGCAACATCGGGACTCGAACCCAGAACCTCCGCCCCCCTCTCCCTCCCGTCGGTAACCCGCGTGAGCTGCTCTTTTTGGGCTTCTTTCCTTTATTCGCGGGAGGGGAAGGGGGGGGAACAAAGGTTTCATCCCTCATCCTGGGCCACCGGAGGCATGTCTGTCCTCCCCTACTCTTCCCTGACCTCAGCTCAGCTCAGGTCCGGCCACCTCCTGCTTTCCGTCTACTCGGCTCCATTCGCCGCCCGCCGGCAGGGTGCAGCCCGAGCGATCCGCCGCGGGAGCCCCTCCAGTGCCGGACTCGCAGAGGCGGAGACGGGCGTTTCACCCCGGAGGCTGCCGAGGTGGCTGCCAACGCCACTTCCTCTCCCGGACTCACTGGCTTCTTCCCCTCGTTCCCAGAGGGGCACATTCCTCACTTTCCCTGGCCAGGAAAACTAGTCTGTAGCGCCATCGCCTGACTGGAGGCTGCGCTGCAGTCTTGTCCTGGTGTCTCAACTCATGGTCCTGAGATTCTCTAAATTCTCTAGGAAGCTGGGTAGTAGTAATTAGTAGCACTAATAGTAGTAATAAATAATAACAATAACAATAATCCTTGCTACTTGTTGTTGTTCAGTTATTTCAGTCAGTCTCTTCACGACCCAATTTGAGGTTTTCTTGGCAAATATACCGGAGTAGTTTTTCTTTTTTTTTTCTCCAGCTCATTTTATAGATGAGAAAACTGAGGCCACCAGAGTTAAGTGCCTTTGCCCTAGGTCACACAGCTAGGAAGTGTGTAAGGCCAGATTGGAGCTTGGGAAGAAATGTCTTCCTGACTCCAAGTCTTCTACATAACATTATATATAATATTTCTATTTGCTAATCATGAGTCTGCATACTATATGAAATTAAAGAGAGGTGACAGTGAATAGAATACACTAGATCTAGTCCGGCTGAACTATTTCTTCCTCCATTTCCTCATCTTTAAATGTATACACAATAATAACTACCTCATAGGGTTATGGTGAGGATCCAGAGATAATATATGGAAAACACAGCAAATTTTAAGATGTTATTTATTATAAACATGTTAGTTATTATTTGCAATGGAATGGAAATCATGCAGATGATGGTTGTGAAAAGCTGTAGTAGCAAAGAATACTGCTTTATGCACCTAAAATCCTCTGCCTTTGTTTTTTGTAGATTTAAATGATAATATTCAAGAGGACAATCACCCTGTTAGAGTTTTGCAAGGTTGAAATAAGATGAAAATGTTTTTTTAAAAGAGAAAATACCAACAGTATTATTTATATCCAGTTCACTGGCACCGGACAACAACTATACTTTAGGTGGCATAATACTTTAAAAAAATAAAGTGAAGAGGCAGGAAAATATACTCTCTTCTCCATTTAAGGATGTAAGCGAGTAACATTATAGATAATTTGTAATAAAGTGGTTTGTAATAAATAAATTTTTAATAAATGGGCTCAGTGATAGACTGAATCTGTTATCATTAGAGGACTATTTTATTAAATTTCTAGAGAATCATCAGAGTAGGGTTGGTTACAGACACAGGAAACTACTAAGGTTTAGAAGGGTTTGCAATTTTCATAGTTGACAGGACTCTACCCTTGGGATTGAAGTCAGAGGAGCCTTGAAGAATGCATTTATTAATATCCAGGACAATTCAAAACACAACAGAAAATTGTTTGCTTTCCTTTTTCACATGTTGTCTTACACCATTTACTCCAGTCTTTAAATCAAACTAATTACTATATTTTTGCAATGTGAATGAACTTTTCCTACATTTTTTTAATCAATGTGCTGATGTGAGAAAATATGCCATCAATATGTCTTGTGATACAAGTCAATGACCAAAAACCATGCTGAATCATTTAATCAAATCTCATTTAATCAAATCTCCAAAAGCAATACAAAAGATTAATTCCACCTCTGATAATATTTGTGTAAATTTGGACAATGTACCAGTTTCCTGATGTGTGAAATTAGGGGGTTAGACTAGATGAGGTCTCTTTCATTTCTAGAGCTATGATTCTCTAGCTGCCATTTACTATCTTACAGTAAGTGTGTAAATAATCTTTGTTTCTGTAGAAAGTAATTCCCCCAGGAGTGCCTGCTTGCCTAGGCTTCACTCCTCATTCTTTCTTTGGCCAGAGAGAAATTTCCAGCTACTAACAGTGTTGGGACCTAAATTATTGTCTTTCCTTGTATTAAAGCTAAATTAGAGTGAATTATGACATTGGATTTGTGATGTGCCAGAGAACATTGCAAATACTCTAGGAATGAAGAACGAAAATATGACAATGAATGAAAGAGGCTGTCTTTCACTTACAACAACAAACATGGGAAGATGAGGGAACTCCTATTTTAAAAAATCTTTCTCGGCACTCTTCCGGGGCTAAACGCTGGGTCTAGACTTGCCAAAGAAGTCCTACTTTTAAAAATGAAAACTTATTTTTCTTTTCAGATCCACATTCTTTCCCACCCACCCACCCTTCTCATTCCATTAAAAAAGGAAGAAAAAACAGAATCTTGGTTGCAGTAAATATTTTTCATTTTTGAATAAGTTTCCACTTCCAGAGCGGTTTGGAGGAGGTAAGAATAATGACTCCTAGTTCAGTTGCAATACACTCCGTAAATACCTCCAAGTAGGTAAATAAATACAGGGGAACTCTTCCGGAAGGAGTAGCCCCGTCGGGAGCGCGCAGTTCTAGGCGCCAAGTCCCGTCGCTGAGTCTATTGCAAGATTCGCAGCAGCCCCTTCGATTTTATCCACCTTTATTCTATTCGCGGGGACCCCTGCTGCGTCAGGCTGCCCCTGCTGTTTATCTCGGGTAAATCCCCGTTCCCCGGTAATGAGGTCATTGTATTATTAGTAGTAATGAGAGCTATTTTTACTTTGTTTCCAGAGACCTCCTGTGAAGTGGGAGTCCTCTGTACACGTCGGTAATGCAAACTTATCAATAAAGTCCAAAGTGACAAATAATTATCATCGCGATTAAAACTAGATGGCATTTAGGCGGTGCTTCGAGGTTTGCGAAGTATTTTACGGATGCTAATATCGGGTTGTGTTGGCTGTTGGTAGATTGGTTTTGGTGGGGGAGGGGGACATTTCAACCCTCCAGCAGACAAGTTCAAGGTCTCGGGCGCTCGGAGCTCAAAGCCGGCGGCAGAGCCCGCAGCTGCGGGACCTCAGCCCATCAGAGCGCTCCGGAGGTGAGCTCCCGGACGGAAGCTGCTAGGGCTGGTCAAACTGAAGTGCTTTTAGAGCTGTAGGAGAAGAGGGTGCCGGCGGTGGCGGCGCCCGGCTCCGCCCGCCCCCTATCGGGGAGGGCCGTGGCCAGGAGTCCCCGGTCTGGGTCCGCCTCCTCCTCGGTGCGTCGCTTGCGCCGCTGCACGTGCGCGAGCTCTGGCGGCGGGCTCGGGGACCTTCGGCCAGGGAAGTGTAGGCGGCGGTGGCGGTGGCGGCAGCGTTTGTACATGTTCCGCGGCTCAGCTGCAGACTCCTGCGGTCCCCCTTCATCGCTCCTCTCGGCCTCGGGCGGCGCTCCCTCCGCCGCCCCGCGCTACCAGGAAGTACCTCGGCCTCTTTCGGTGCGTTTCCCGAGTGTCTCTCCACAAACCCATCCTCGGGCCCTTGCCCCGCACCCGCTGGTGAGTAAGAACTACGTGCGCCTCCGGCCCTGACCCGGAATCTCAGCCCTCTTGCCTCCGTGATGTCCCCGGGAACGTGGCCTGAGTCATCGTGGGCGCCCCTGCTGCTTCCCCCTGCCCCGCTGTCGCGCCCTCCTTCCCATCCCGGCCTCTCCAGTCCTCTCTGTTTGCAGGATGCATGCCTTTCCCCATCTCCTGCACTTTCTTCTCTCCTGCTTGGCAGCTTGTTCCTGGGGGCTCCGCTGCTGCTTTCTCTTCCCCGGGTTCGCGTGCGGAGCAGGAGGCTGCCGGCGTTCCCTGGAAAAATGGTTTCTGTTATTTGCAGAAATAGTGTATGGATGAGGAAGGAATGGAGAGGAGGGAACCTCGGGGCCCCATGCATTGGGGGTGGATCACAGGGCTTTGAACCAGTAGGAAAAAACCTTATTCAGATATGAAAATGGATTGTGTCCCTTTAATGGGAATCCCTGACTTGTGCCGGCCCCCTGGAAAGCTCGAGGGATCTCGAGTCAGAACCTCAGACACCAGCCTTGTGGCCCTGGCAAGTCACTTAACCTCTCTGCTTTTCCTTATCTGTAAAATTTGTTATTGTTATTGAAGCTCTTGTGGACCCTCTGTGGGGTTTTCTTGGCAAGGGTACCTCAATGGTTTGCCGTTTCCTTCTCCAGGGTATCCTTTTCTCAGGCAGCCAGAGGTTAAATGACTTGTCTAAGGTCACACCTCTAGGAAGTGTCTGAGGCCACATTTGATTTGAATCAAGGTCTTTCTGACTCCAGGCTCAGTACTGGGTCCACTGGGCCACCTAGCTGCCTATCTGTAAAGTGGGGATGATGATCACACCAAACCTCAACCCCCCATTGCCTAGCCCTTACCGCTCTTCTGCCTTAAAACCAAAACACAGTATTGATTCTAAATGGAAGGTAAGAGTTATTTAAAAAAAAAATTGATACTAAGAAGGTAAGAATTTTATAAATAAATAACCGAGCAAGCTAGCAATCTAAACCTGGAATGGCTTTTCCCTCTAGTGAACTAGTTTTGTTCAGTGATTTGAGGAGTGATTTCTCCTTCAGTAAAGGTGATTTGAAGAAGGCTGGCCCACTTCTTGTCAGTAATTCTATAGAGGGATAGGCACTGGACAAGATGCATTCTAAGGCTCCTTCTTAAGATTCTATAATTCTAGGAAATGTGAGTGATTTCCTTTTTTTTTAAGAATTTTTTTTTCAATCAGTAGGGATTATTTCCTCTCTCCTTCCGCTTCCCCCCACCCCATAAAAAAAGAAAACAAAAACTTTGGTAATAGACATTTTTGAAGTCATTGTTTACTCATGTCCTAATCTTTGTGACCAACTGACCCTAGCCGTCCCTCACTCTCTCCTAAAAGTCCAAGCTTCCCTGACACTTTCCAGGCATCTCACTCTGCTGTTCTCTTCTCCTTTTGCCCTCAGTCTTTCCCAAAATCCAGCTCTTCAGTATTTGATCTTTGATCTTCCAGTGAATAGTCTATATTAATTTCTTTCAGTATTGACCGATTGGATCTTGTTGTCTTGGAGACTCTCAAAAGTCTTCTCCAACACCACCATAAAAAAGTGTCAATTCTGCTTCCTGGGTGCTCAGCTTTCCTTAGAGACCATCTTCTAAAGCCATTGTTGCTACTGGAAAAACTACAGCTTTGACTCTCCAGACCTTTGTTGGCAAGGTACCCTCTCTTGCTTTTTAGTATGCTGCCCAGATTTGTTGAAGCTTTCCTTACAAGGAACAAGCTTCTTTTAATTCCATGGATGCATTGATCTTTGAGCCCAGGAATATAAAAGCTGATGTTGCTTTTTCCATTTCTTCTCTCTGTTTACCAGGAAGGGATGAAGTCAATTGCCATAATCTTAGTTTGTTTGTTTTTTTTTGATACCACTAGAGTGGGATCATCTGCCTATCTGAGATAGTTGATATTTTCCCCCGCAACCCTAATTCTAGCTTTAGATTCATCCAGCCTGGCATTTCTCATGATATACTCTGCATAGAAGCTAAATAAATTAGGTAACAATATACAGCCTTGTTGTCTTTCTTTTCCAGTCAGTTGTTCCATGTTTGGTTCTTACCTTTGCTTCTTAGCCCTAGTACAGTTTCCTCAGGAGACAGGATGATCTGAGACTCCCATTTCTTTGAGGACTTGCCACATTCTGTTGTGATCCAAACAGTCAAAAGGCTTTTGTGTAGTCAATGAAACAGAAGCAGATGGTTTTCTGGAATTCCTCTGCTTTCTCCACGATCTAGCAAATGTTGGCAAACTTGGTCTCTAGTTCCTCTGACTCTTTGAAACTCAATTTACTTTTCTGATAAGTCTTGGTTCACATATTGCTAAAGCCTAACCTGCAGGATCTTAAGCATAAGCTCGCTGGCAAGTAAAAAGAGCATAGTCTGGTAATTTAAACATTCTTGGGCATGGCTATTCTTTAGGATTCTGGGGCAGAAACTGACCTTTTCCAATCCAGTGGCCACTGCTGAGTTCTCTAAATTTTGGGGCAGAAACTGATCTTTTCCAATCCAGTGGCCACTGTTGAGTTCTCTAAATTTGTTGGTATACTGAGTATACTACTTTAATTTTTTTTTTAAGTTGTGTTTATATGATAATTTTCATGGAAGCATTGTTTATTATGACAGATAGTAATACTTCTCAAAGCTCACTTGACTTCATTCTCCAGGATATATGGCTCTAGATCAGTAACCATACCATTGTAGTTTTCAGTAATGTTGAGATTTTTCTTATTTATTTCTGCATATTCTTGCCACCTCTTCTTAATTTCTTCTGCTTCTGTTAAGTTCCTACTATTTTTGCCTTTTATCATGCACATTTATGCATGAAACATTCTATTAATGTCTAATATTCTTGACAAGATCACTTATTTTTCTCATTCTAATATTTTCTTTTATTTCTTTGCAGTGCTCATTAAAAAAAATCTCCTCTTGGTATTCTCTGGAATTCTGCATTCAGATATCTTTTCCTTTTTTCCCTTTCCTTTTTGCTTTCCTTCTTCCCTCAACTATTTATAAAGCCTTGTCAGAGAGCCATTTTGATTTTTTGCTTTTTTTTTCCAGAATGTTTTATTGCTGCCCCCCTTGTATAATAATTAGAACTTCTGTTCATAGTTCTTCAGGTACTCTGTTTACCATGTCTAATCCCTTACATCTATTCATCATATCCACTTCATATTCATAAGATATTTAGATCATATTTATATAGTCTGGTGGTTTTCCTTACTTTCTTCAATTTAAGTCTGAATTTTGAAATAAGAAACTCATGATCTGAGCCATAGTCAGGTCTAAGTTTTGTTTTAAAACCGATTATATAGTGCTTCTTCACTTTAGACTGAAAAGTATACAATCAATATCTAATTAAAACAATTTTTTTTTCAATTTATTTAGAATATTTTTCTGGTTACAAGATTCATGTTATTTCCCTCCTCTCTTTCCTCCCCCCCTCTCCTGGAGCTGACAAGCAATTCCACTGCGTTATACATATGTCTCAATATCTGATTTTCATATTAACCATTTGGTGATTTCCATGTGTAGACTCACCTTTTGGGTCACTGAAAAAAAAGTGTTTTCTAATAAGGTGTCTTGACAAAATTCTACTACTCTCTGCTCTGCTTCATTTAGTACTCCAAGGCCAATTATCTTGTGATTTCCTAAATTAGCATTCCAATCTCCTATGATATATGTGACTTCTTTTTTTGGTGTTTTTTTAGAAAATGCTATAGTTCTTCATAGAACGACCAACTTTGGCCTCTTTGCATTGGTGGTTGGAGTGTAGACTTATGTGATTGTCATGTTGAACTGTTTACCTTGGATTTGAACATATATTAATCTCATTTTTGAGATCAAACCCCAGAACTACTTTTCTCACCCTTTTATTGATTATGAGAACTACTCTCTAGTTCTTGTAAGAGATTCTTGCCTATGGTAGCATATATAACAATCACTTGAATTAAATTCACCCATTCCTATCCATTTAAGTTCCCTGACACAGAAGACATTGACATTTAATCTTTCATCTTCTGTTTAAACCACATCCAGCTTACCAGTGTTACTTCTATGACTCCTTTCCTTCCATATCCTCCACAGGGTAATCAAACATAGTTCTGAAAATATTTATATTATTTCTTTACTCTCTTTTTTCCCCTTCTCCAAAGATTATTTTAGATGCTGTCTTGGAACCTTAAGAATGGAGACAGTGGAAGTGACTGGAGTATCTATGAAACGTTCTCTTTCCATCGATGAAAATGATGATCTGACCCAAGCCGATGAAGCTAAAAGACGAAAAGTCTCAGAATGCAGTTTGGCTAAAGATCAAGAGACTCTGGATAATGACTGTGCCCTGAGCAATGAAGTTGTGACCAGGCAGCCAGAAACCCCGACTGCTGGAGAAGGTAGAAACAATGTTGAGGCCCAGATTGAAGAAGAAGAGGAGGAGGAAGATGGATTTTTGGAGGAGGAGGAAGAGGAGGAGGAGGATGGAGAGGTAGAGAGCTTTGCCGACATGATGAAGCATGGACTCTCAGAGGTGGATGTTGGCATCACAAAGTTTGTGAGTTCTCATCAAGGCTTCTCAGGAATCTTAAAGGAGAGGTACATCTTCACTTTGTTTATCGTTTCTTTGGCAGGGCTGTGTGTGGAGCTGAAATTCATCTCCAGGGTTATTATGAAAGCATAGCCAGTAAATTCATTCATTGTATTTGTGATAGTCTTAAGCGCTGGAAATGTTGGACCTTATTTTGGAAGAGGGAAACCAAGAGGTAGACCAGTCTGCAAAATATTATTTAGGAGCTCTCTTGTTACTTGGATTTAATGAAGATCTCTATGCAAATAGCTCCCATGTCTATATATCCAGTCCCAGTCACTCTCCTGAGTTCTGGATCCTTAGCACCAACTATTGTCTATATGTCTGCTGGACATTTGGATCTGGATACCCTGTAGTCATTTCAAACTCAACATATTCAAAATAGAACTCGTTATCTTTTCCATCAGGCATTCCCCATCTTTCTAACGTCCCCCTTTCTATCTAGAGCACTGTTCTCTTTCCTTCATCTAGGTCTGCCACCCCTGTGACATCCTGGGTTGTTTCCTCCTACACTTGGCTAAATCTTGATGTTACTCCACCTACAAGTCTGCCTCATCTGTACTCATCTCCCCACCATGAATCCAGCACCCCAATTTAGACTCTCTTATTTGGGTTATTGAGTAGCCTCCACTTTAGGAGCCCTGCCTCCAGGCTCCTCTCTTTCATTCTTCTTCCTCCCAGCAGCAAAAGTGGTTTTCCCAGAGTGCAAGCAATAGTGCTTTACTCTTCTTAGTAAATTCCAGCTGCTCCTTATTACTGCTGGGACCAAATATAACTTCCCTTGGCATTTAAGCTTTCACTGACCAACCTGGCCCCCAAATTATCTTTCCAACCTTAGTATACATTCCTGTGGTCCAATTAAACTGAATTTCTTACTGCTTCTCAGCTGTGGTGCTCAACATTTCAAATGGCAAATCGTCCTGTGCCTTTGTCCTAGCTGTCCTCCGTGCTCTTCTGTCTCCTAGAGTCTGATCCCTTCAAGATTTCACTCAAGTCCTGCCATCCTTCATCCCCTCCAGTGCCTCACCCTCCGCTGCTCCTGCCCTCAGTTCCTAAATCCCCTTGTATCTGCCATTCCTGGATGTTTGTGGTAGCGTGTGGTTCCTCAAGTTCCTTCTTTGTGTCCCCCAGCCCTTAGCACAGTTCTTGGCATGTAGGAAGTGCTCGATAAGTGCTGTTTGATCAATGGCTTCATTTACATGCTCTGATTGGTCTTGTCAACTAGAAGTCCTGCTCCAGATGACTTAATTTGTAATTAACCTGCAAACAATGCTGCTGATCATTTCTGAAACAATTTATTTTACTAAATAGGTTAAAGTTTTTTCCTGGAATTTTATAACTTAATTTCTTTAGCTCCTTTTCCTCCATGTTTTCACAGAGTGAACCAAGACAAGTTTCAGCCTCTTTTGGTTTTTTTTCTTTTCTGATTAGGATCTTTTATTTTATTTTATTGCTATCTGGAATTCTTGGTGTGGAAACTCCCTCCATCCATGCAACACAGCAACTAATATGTAACTGGATAGCTTTAGGACATTGTCTTTGGCATTGAGAGGTTGTGATTTGCACAGGGCCCCAGGGCTTCAGAAACAAGAGCTCAGGTCTTCCCAACTCCATGAGAAGCTCTCTAGCCATTGCCTTCTAGCTATACTGCTTCTTGTGAAAATTGAGATTTTTTTAAAACATTTATTAATATTCATTTTTAACATGGTTACATGATTCATGCTTCTACTTTCCCCTTCACCCCCCCCCGCACCCCCCCCATCCATGCCGATGCACATTTCCACTGGTTGTAATATGTGTCATTGATCAAGACCTATTTCCAAATTGTTGATAGTTGCATTGGTGTGGTAGTTTCGAGTCCACATCCCCAATCATGTCCACCTCAACCCATGTGTTCATGCAATTGTTTTTCTTATATGTTTCCTCTCCTGCAGTCCTTCCTCTGAATGTGGGTAGCATCTTTACCATAAATCCCTCAGAATTGTCCTGGGTCATTGCATTGCTGCTAGTACAGAAGTCCATTACATTCTATTTTACCACAGTGTATTGGTCTCTGTGTACAATGTTCTTCTGGCTCTGCTCCTTTCGCTCTGCATCAATTCCTGGAGGTCTCTCCAGTTCACCTGGAACTCCTCCAGTTTATTATTCCTTTGAGCACAATAGTATTCCATCACCAGCATATACCACAATTTGTTCAGCCATTCCCCAATTGAAGGGCATACCCTCCTTTTCCAGTTCTTTGCCACCACGAAAAGTGCAGCTATAAATAGAAAATTGAGATTTTTTAAAAAAAGAGTGACCCAAGTTAATACAATTTTACTGTTTCACCTTTTATTTAATGATAATTTTTTTTTTTTAAAACCTTACCTTCTTTCTTAGAATCAATTTTGTGTATTGGTTCCAAGGCAGAAGAGTGGTAAGGGCTAGGCAGAAGAGGTTAAGGAACTTGCCCAAGGTCACACAGCTGGAAGTGTCTAAGGCCAGATTTGAGCCCAGGACCTCTTATCCTTAGAACTGGTTCTCAATCTGTGGAGCCACCCAGCTGCCCCCTTAATGCTAATTCTTACTTGTATAGGCTGAGGGGAAAAAATTCTGAATTGTTGTTTTTGTACTTCTCCATACAAGTAACTTAAAAGCTCACAAAACCTCTCATTAAGTTTAGTGCTAGGCTTGTACCATACACAGGTCAGCATTCATTTAAAAAAAGAGCAACACCATAATGATGATTCCCTTGTGGCTTGATTCCTTTAGCTTACTAGTGAAGGTGGGGAAAAAGAACAGTTTTAGCTTGCTCAGTACTATTATTGATGTTCTTAACTGCTTGCAATTTATATAATTTATGAAAAACTGAAAGCTTATTTACCTGTTTTCTTTTTATTAGATACTCTGACTTCGTTGTTCATGAAATAGGGAAAGATGGCCATATAAGCCATTTGGATAATTTATCGGTGCCTGTGGATGATGAGGTAGCGACATACTTACTGACTTAGTAAGGTCATGTTATTTTCTTGCTTGGAATTTGGTGTATCAGTGACTGCTGGGGGTTTTAAATATATTTCTTTCTGTTTGCATTTTTTTTTTTTTTGTCATTTCTAAGGATCCTTCTGAAGATGTATTTACAGTTTTGACAGAAGAAGATAAGCAGCGTTTGGAGGAACTTCAGCTTTTTAAGAATAAGGAAACTAGTGTAACTATTGAGGTAAATAGGAGAAAAATTGTGAAAAATTTTACCGGTGTTTTTGTTTTTAATTTTTTACCAACTACATGTAATATCCAATGCCCACATGAGTTTTCCCAAGTTATAAGATTGAGCTTATCTCCCTCCCTCCCTTTTTTCCCTCCCCCCTCCCAGTGCTGGCAGACGATTTGATCTGGTTTTCCAATGTTTTTGCATTATCCTTTTTGAGTAGAATGTAATTTAGGCCCCGTGGAAGGCAGACCTTAACACAGCTAACCTAAATTGTGTTATTTGCACATCATCAGCATGGCTACTGTAGGATGACACAGCACTGGGGGGCAGTTGGGTAGCTCAGTGGATTGAGAGCCAGGCCTAGAGATGGGAGGTCCTGAATTAAATGTGACCTCAGACACTTCCCAGCTGTGTGGCCCTGGGCAAGTCACTTGACCCCCATTGCCTAGCTCTTACCACTCTTCTGCCTTGGAAACAATACACAGTATTGATTCCAAGACGGAAGGTAAGGGTTTTAAAAAAAAAAAAAAAAAAAAAAGAATAACACAGCACTGGAATTTCTGGCCCTTCCGCTTTTTGAGTATGTTTTGGCCTTTGGTGGTGCTGTGGAGAGAACGTGGGGCCTGGAGGCGACGTGGCTTAGGATGCCAGCCGGCACGTTCCTTCAGCTCTTTCTCCCTAGCTCCCTGCGCAGCCACACGAGGGTGGCTGTGGTAGTGCCTGCCTCCGCAGGTCGTGCACGGGTCTCGTAGAGAATATTTGTAAAGCCACGGCGCCTGGCACAGAGCAGGTATGTAGGAAATGCTCCTCTCCTCCCGCCCCTTCAATCTCGGGGTGCTCGTAGGATAAAATGATTTTGTAAATTTGCAGATCTGAAGGGGCTACGTCAGGGCTCTTAACCTCAGTCCTTGTTCTGAGGCCCATTGATCTAGCACTTTGCCTCGCTGATGGCAGTGGCCGCCAGGCCCCTGGGGCTCTCCTGTCAAGAACTACGGACGCTGTCGGGTCTGGGCCCAGGCGCAGACTGTGCCTGTCTGAGAAGCTGCTCCCTCTTGGCAGGGGCCTCCCTCCCCGTTTGCGGCCCTCCCTTCCCTACGGCACCGCGGCCCTAGCCAGGGACCTGCGGATGACCACACTGGGGCGTTGGTAGCAGGGACCTCCACAGGGATAATCCAGGCTCAGCTCCCCCGAGCTCCCTTGTGCTGGCCCATGTTACAGAATGCAGCCCTTCAGGTTCTTGTCTCGCACGTCTCCCTTTTGGATGGCCATATTGGCAGTGTTGCTAAAAATAAAACAAGCCTTAAAGGGTCGTCATCAAATGGAGGGACACTGTGCAAGCCCTTAAAGGGGAGAATAAAGGACTTGGGGACTGTTTCAGAGAGCTAGGCATGGAGAGGGGAGGTCCTGGGTTCCAATCTGGCCTCAGACACCTCCTTCGCTGGGTGACCCTGGATAGGTCACCTAACCCCATGGCCTAGCCTTTTAGAGACCATGTGCTGTGCTCCGCCTCGTTCTCCCACCCAGGGGGAGGGAAAGCAGAGGGGCATGGCCCAGCACTGGGGGAGGGGGCAGAATGGGGCAGAGGAGTAGCTCCGCCCGAGTCCCTCTGCCTTTCTTGTAATGAACTCTGCCAGGGATGGCGCACAGGCCCACAGAGAGGCGCCGACATGGGCCCTTTCTACTCTTCTGCCTTTCAGCCAATACACAGCCTTGGTTCTGAGACAGAAAGGAAGGAGTTGGCAGAGTTGGTCCTGTCAGGACGCCGAGGCGGTCAGAGAGGCTCCACAGGACACTTGGGGATCTCACGTCGGCGTGCCAGTGACTGTCGGGCCCAGCGGGCCGTGGGGAAGGCCTGAGCGTCCTTGTAGACGGAGCGCCGGGGCGCCTTCGCCCCAGGACCTCAGCGGGCACACGGGGTACCGGGCGAGAGGCCAAGCCCTCTGGGAGGGGAAGGAGGATCCCAGGCCACCCCCACCCTTGTGCTGCACACTCGGGGCAGCGTCAGGGGGCCTCCCATGGCCTCCCCCGACAACAGCTGCATCTCTGGGTCCAGGACGGGGCACTCCCTGCACAGGGACAGTCTCAGGCTCCCGCCTCGGGCCTTTTCCACCAGCAGAAGGTTGGGCTAGAGAAGTCCCGGGCTCTGGTGACTGCGTGCCCCGGCCGGGATGGCGCCTCCCAGGCAAGCTGGCGGCGGGTGCCAGAGCAGAGGAGGGCGCCGAGAAGCGGCCGGATCAGAGACTGTTAAAAGGGACCGAAGGGGAGCCGCCCCGGGAGAGCCGGAGCATTCGTGGCTCAGGTCAGGAGAAGCCGGACGGCTAGGGGTGTCTCCTCCTGGGCACACCGTGGGAAGGCGTGAGAATGATGTTGCCTCTGCCGCGGCCTGGGCTTCTCTGAGGCGGCCTCCGACACGGATCCTGGGGGGTCCCGCAACCTCCGTTTCCTCCTCTGTAAAGGGGGTAGAATAACAGCGCCTCCCCCTTGGGGGTTGTGAGAACCGGATGAGATCATCCTCGCGGACGCACCTTGGCGCTGTCGCACTCTTTAAATGTTAGTTATCGTGCCACGGCCTTTGGGCAAGTCCCTGCCCTTGGTGGTTCTGCGGGCGTCCTCGTCTGAAATCCTTTCACCCCTCCGTCACTGGCTCACGGCCCACTCGTCCCCACCCCGTGGGGCTTTCTTGGCAGAGAGGCTGCCCTGGGTGCCGCTTTCTTCTCAGGCTCACTGGCAGATGCGACGGGTCCAAGGTCGCCAGGATAGGAGTGGCCGGAAGAGCCGGACCCAACCGTCTAAGCATGTGGAATGGGGGCTCGGGGAGGAGAGCCTCCTAAGGGCGTCTCGGGAGAGATCAGGCCGCGGGACTTTGGACGTTCTCTCGCCAGTGGGTGACGCACTAATGCCTGGGAATTTAACCCCAAAAGGCAGATTGGAAGACATCAGGAGCTGTTGACTCATTTTGTTGCTTTTAAAAATCTCTTTAATGACTTAAAAAAATACAATTTATGGAAGCCTTTTGTCTGTAATGTCAAGTAGGGGAATTTATAAAGTACTCTTCAAACCTTTTAAGTGCTGTATCAATATGAGCCACTATTTATGTGTTTTTTGAAAACAGTTTATGCATTCAAGGATCCAGGGTGTCCTGAATGGGGCACTGAGTAGGGATGGAGGGTTTTGTGCTTTTTTTTTTTTTTTAAGCAGGTCACATAACTGACAGAAATGTAAAGAATTTAATATTCTATTAGATCTGTTTGTTCATTTTTTTAAAAAATCATCTCCCATCCTTGTCCTCCCTACCTATTTCAACCTCCGCCCACCAAAAAACTATATATATTTTGTATTTACTTGCATATGCTTCCTCTCAATAGAATGCCAACTTTTTTTTTTTAACCCTTACCTTCTGTCTCAGAATCGATACTAAGTATCAATTCCAAGGCAGAAGAGCAATAAGGGTCAAGCACCTGGAGTAAAATGACTTGCTCAGGGTCACACTACCAGGAACTTAGATTTGAATTCAGGACTTCCTGTCTTTAGGCCTAGCTTTCTATCCACCAACCTACTGTGAAAGGGAATTCTTGGTTCTCTGTGAGTTCGTACCTTACTTGATGCCAGGTGAGAACAAGGCAGAAACTTGAGAGTTCACACATTCAGAAAGCTGTGATTCCAAAGGTGAGAACTCAGATAATTTGGAAACTGATTGGCCCCCATGAAAAGGGGCAGGGACAGGAAACCACCATAAAAGCCATGAAAATCCTTGAGGAGGGAGGCTGGTGAAGGAGTCTGGTGAAGGAGGCTAGTAGAGTGAACTCCAAGAAGAGAGTCACTCCAAGAAACAAAGTTGGCTCAAAGAACAAAGTAGGCCTCAGGAGTCACCTTTAGCTCCAGTCATTGTCCTGGGTGAGTGAATAGCTGGTTTTCCCTTCCTGTCTTCTGGAGACAGTTTAATTCTGATTGAAGGTTAATAAGTCCTGGCTGAGCCAAGCACTGGAACAGTATTTAGTTAGATAGGCTAATGTCTTTTTCTGTCCTTTTGTATTTCTCTACTTTCACCTCTTTTATAAATAATTTATAATTTTCATATATGTAGCCAAACTATTAATTTTAAAACTTACATTTTCTAGCTGCCCCCAGAATGTAAACTTTGTGATAACAGAGACTACTAGTGCCTGAGTTCAATCCAGCCTCGGACATTTATTATTTGTGTGATTATAGGCAAGTCACTTAACCTGTGTGCCTCAGTTTCCTTGTAGAAAACGGATATGATAATAATAGCACTTTCCTCTCTAGGTGGTTGTAGGGATTTAATGAAATAATATTTGTAAAGCCTTTAATACAGAGCCTCATACATAGTAGGCCCGCTCTAAATGTTAACTATTATTATTACAAACATTTCCAAATTGGATGCCAAGTTCATTAAAATGTATTGATGATGATAGCATTTATACAACTCTGCTACAATAATTTATTGTTATTATTGGTGCCTGGCACATTAGTAGATGTTTTAAGAAATCCTCATGATTTAATGTTTCCGTTTTAGGTTGTTGAAGATACCAAAGAGAAAAGAACTGTTATCCATCAAGCTGTGAAGTCTTTGTTTCCTGGATTAGAGACGAAAACAGAGGATAGAGAGGGGAAAAAATATATCGTGGCTTACCATGCAGCTGGAAAAAAGGCTTTGGCAAGTAAGTGAGTTTATTTGTGTGCTGGGGGATGAGGGGGCTTCATTCACCTCAACACTGAAGTTTTCCAGGGAATGGTGGGGGAGGGGATCGATATTTGTCCATTTCTTATTCCTGTCTAGGAACATTTAATTTTCATTCAGTGAAAGATATGCATGACACCAGTCAGTCCTTCAGAGAAATTGAATATTGTCTTTTGGAATACTGGAGTATTATGTGTGTTGTTGGTCCAAGCTGGAAGGCTAGGTCTAAATGATCTGCTTTGCCAAGACCCTTTTCTTTGTGGACAATGAATTTATTTCTTATGGATCCTAAAATAATTTTTGGTAAATGTGAAGAGGATTGGGTATACATCTAATAAGTAAGAAAGCTGTTTCTCTATATTAAGGGAATTCATGTGGAAGTGATAAACTAAATCTTACTTATTCCAAGGTAATGTCTGTAAAAAGAAGATAATTAAATAATGTACTGAGAAAATGAAATGGGCATCTGGTCAAAAAGAGGAAATGTTGGGGCAGCTGGGTAGCTCAGTGGATTGAGAGCCAGGCCTAGAGATGGGAGGTCTTAGATTCAAATCCGGCCTCAGACACTTCCCAGCTGTGTGATCCTGGGCAAGTCACTTGACCCCCATTGCCTACCCTTACCACTCTTCTACCTATAAGTCAATACACAGAAGTTAAGGGTTTAAAATAAAAAAAAAAAATTAAAAAAAAAAAAAAGAGGAAATGTTGATTTTTCTCCTGCCCACAAGCAAATTGTTGAAATAATATTTTAAGACATTTCTGCATCGAAACATTTAGGTGTTTCTTTTAAGCGATACAACTTAGATTGAGGTTTTAGTTCATTGTATAATTAGCCAGTAACATCTTTTTCCAGTAATAAGATTAGGAAAACGTATCAGTAAAGGATGTCTTAATCTAATTGGTAAAACAAGAAAAAAAAGCCATAAAACCTTTTGGTATTGTATAATTGCTTCTTGGAAATGACCATTTCCTTAGGCTTGTATTATATGTGACTAAATGTGAATGGAATTGTAAGTTCTGTTTTTGTAGGTTTTGTCATTGCCACTTTCTTACCCATTTCCTTTGCTTAAGCCAAATTAATTTTCCCTTCATTCCCTTTGTATTTCTCCATTCTGTCTCTTCTGCCTTTCATGTTCCAGAGGCTCTCAAACAACCCCCTCCACTCTTTTTTTTTTAACTTTTCATTTCATAGTTTCTGAAGGCCAAGCACTTTGGCCCAGGGCATAGAGGTAGTGTCTGTGGTGGATTTGAAGCCTGGTCTTCAGATTCCAAATCCATCTCTTCATTTTATGGAGAATCACAGAATTATTCCATAGTTGGAAGGGACTTCGGTGGTCATTTGATCTAACCAGTACTCCCAGGAGATGACCACTTCTACCTCCCTGACCAGTGATCCTACATCATCATTCCACAGTTCTTACCAGTTCTTCCTCAGCACTACCTCTTGCATCTGTCTCTTCTCTGATCTCACTGGATACAGGTTCTAATTTTCATTTCTTTTTTTTTAACCTTTACTTTCTTAGTAATAACTCTAAGATAGTAAGGAAAGGGCTAGGCAAATGGAGTTACTTGACTTGACCAAGGTCCCACAGGAGGATTATCTGAGGCTAGATTTGAACCCAGGACCTCCTGATTCCAGGGCCTCTGCTCTATCCACTGGACCACCCATCCAACATGTTCTATCTTACATTCTTGGAAGGAGAAAAGTAGTAGGAAGTAGTAACAGTAGCCTGGAAACCTTGCTAGATGTATAACAAAAGCAGAAACATGGAGGATCCTAAACACCACACATGGGGAAGCAAGTTGGCCCCAAGGATAGAGTGTTGGGCCTAGTCTCAGAGAGATTCATCTTCCTCTCTTCAAATCCAGCCTTAGACACTTACTGGCTGGGTGACCTCGGGCAAGTCACTGATCCTTGCCTGCCTCAGTTTCCTTCTCTGTAAAATGAACTGGAGGAGGAAGTGGTAAACACTTCAGGGTCTCTGCCAAGAAAACCCCAAAGGGGTCAGGAAGAATCGGACATAACTGACCAACAGCAGCCATAGGCTTATGGCCATGCCAGAAGCCCCCAAGGTGGCATCCCATAACTCCACAGGGGATAACCCTGCACTCTAAATTGGGTGCAGCAGGCCCCTGGCACCTTAGAGGCCCAGGTCAGGGCTTTTCCTCTTTCTCTCCCCTAAGACCTTCCTTATTGTGCCAAACTGCCCTTATTTCCAAGCCCTAAAAGGAGGACTGAAGAGTTCTCCATCCATATCCATGCACTATTTCACCTTCCTGGAGTACAGTTTATCTATAAGAAAAATATTTTAAATAGAGCTACTGTAGCCTAAGCTCCAAAAAAGTGCCAACTACAATGAATAAAATAACCTAACCTGTTATTTTTTAATACTTAAAAAGCATCTGATACCCATCTTTGTTCAGCCATTTAAGGTTTTCCCAGCAGAGATTCTGGAGTGCTTGGCCATTTCTTTCTCCAGCTCATGATACAGAGAAGGAAACCGAGGCAGACAGGGGGAAGCAACTTGTCTGGGCTTGCACAGCCAGTGTCCAAGGCTGTAGTGGAACTGGGAAAGATGCGCCATCCCAGCACTCCATCTGCGCTGGCACCTCGCTGCCCTGGTTTACACATGAGGAAACTGAAATATTTAGACATTTAAAGGCTTACCATACTTCTTAGAAGCCTCAGAGCTGGGACTTTAGCTCAAATTAACTTGGGTCATTTTATTTTGTTCTTTTTATACCATCCTGTCTGATGGATCCTAAAGTCTGAGCCACACAACCTCTCTTTAAACAATGAATTAAGTCCTGAGCTTTGATTATTATTGTAGGAGTTTTTTAGACACTCTGGGGAACACAGATCCACCACAAGTTTTATTTGGTTTCATTTCTGTAGTTTGGTAACCGACAGGTTAAGATTAAAAAAAAAATTACATGTTTTGGAAACCATGTATCCCAGATACCTCTTTTTGAGTTTTCAGCTCTGTTTCAGTCCAGTTTTCCTCTCTGTTTTATAATGTCTCTCCTATTGCTTAATAAATATTTGTTGAATCAAATTTGCAAGATAAATGCATTCCAAACCATGTTGACTTTAAAGGATCTCTGTAAAATATTTTTCACCGACTTTAAGTATAAAATTGGAGATGTTTATTGGAAGATTTTTCTTGTTCTCCATTAGAATATAATTTTAAAACCCTTACTAAGTGAGTAAAAATAGGTAAGAAAGTTGTGTACTGGATAAAGTGCTGAATCAGGAAGACCCAAACCCAACCCCAGGCATTTAGTGGGCAAATCACTTTACTTCTTTCTGCCTCAGTTTCCTCATCTGTTAATGGAGATAATAACCCTTGCCTTCCTGGATTATGATGAGGATAAAATAAAGTAATATTTTTATAGTGCTTTGCAAGCTTTAAAACACAATCAAAATGCTGTTATTCATAATATAAGTATTAATCCTTCTGGCATTAATAATAATAGTGGCCCAGCAGCCTGCACCCTCCTGAGCACTGTTGTAGAGTAGGAATTTTGGCACAGGGAATCATACTCAACAGGCAGTATTTTTTCAACATTAGTCTTCCAACCCAGAGCGTCCCACTTCCTTCTTTGGACCATAAACATCCTTCTCATGCTTGAAGTCACCATATTCCATCCATGCCTCTGCTTACCTCTCTCTGAGAACCATGACCACTATCAGAGGAAGATTGTGATCTGATACTTCAAACTCCAGCCTGAAAAATTCTTTTGGGGCTAGATCAGTTTTTCTGAACTCTTAATTTTCTGGTATTTTAGGGTATCTTTCATTCATAAAAGATAGTACAACATTTTCCCCCAAAATATTTGAGGGGAAAATTTTCTTTTGTTCCCTTGAACCTTAGTCTTAAAATTAGGAAGAATTGGATTCAAATTCCACATCTAATATTTATTGGCTGCATTTAGCCTCCCAATGTTTAAGGTAATTCTCTAAGACTATAAATTGATGGGCAAGTGCAGACCCAAATTGGCAGAGGTGCTTTTTGTACCTGAGAATCCTTTATCTCCCAATAAAATCACAGGCTACATCCCTTATGGTTGAATTGAGAACAAAGGCAGCCAGATGGTGCCATAGTGCACAGAGGGCTGGGCCTGGAGTCGAGAAGACCCGATTTCAAAATTGGCCTCAGATACTTACTAGTTGGGTGACTGTGAGCAGTTCCATTAACCTCTATTTGCCTCAGTTTCTTTATCTGTAAAACAGGCATAATAATCACACTTACCTCCCAGGGGTGTTGTGTGGACCAAATGAGATAAAAATGGCAAAGGGGTTAGTGTATTGCTATTATTAATGACTAATATTATATAATAATTAAGATGCTAATTTTTATTGTTATTACTGAAATTAGAAACTTCTTATCTCTTTTATTTAGATGGAGGGATTGGAATGTCATGAAGGCAAAATGCATATTAGTAGTATATCTTAATTTTAGATATCTTGAAATCACTGGATTTTATAAAGTTTAAATTTTGTGTATAGTGTCTACTTAGACCATGATGTCTGTATATATTTCGTGCGTATCATGTGGGAAGTAACTCTTTACATGTTATCTTTGTGCACTTTCTAATAAGAGTATGTATATGTATAAATGAAAATAGCTTAAATCTCAGTAGGTGGCTTTTCCTTTGACCATAATTTTTTGTAGTTTCTACGTAAGAGGTGATCCAATTAAATTTCGGAAATGTTATCAGTGGTCCCTTTAAAAAATTATTTTCTTATGACAAATATACATCTAAGAAAGCAAAACTCTGAATGGGTAGTATTTTATTTCACAGAAAACTCTTACTGAAGTCTTGCAGTAAGTTGGTGGGAAGGGATCCTTTTTTTTTTTTTTTTTTTTTTAATGCCCAGAAACCCAGGCACCCGCCTGCGCATCCAAGCTTCTTGTGAAGGGTTTGCATGTCAGGAAGCCAGGGGGGATCAGTTGATTTTGTCTGCAGTGGGGTTTGTTATACCTGTAATTTATTTTTCACTCCATGCAGTTACCGTTTGCCTCCAGTGTTGTCTGAATTGCCACTACCACTCCGTAGTTGCTAGATGCTGTAGAACTCTACATATAGTCATAACATTTGCATGTTCACCTCTAAAGCACTTTAATGCATCTATAAATTAAATGTTGCTCTCTTCTGCTCTTTATGCTTTGCATTTGGACAGAGGTCAGAACCGCCACAGGTAAGAGCTGCTGGCATTCCATGGAGGTAAAATGAAATGCCAGTAATTCTGATGTGCTGTCTAGAAAGCTGATAAAAGCCAAAGAAATTTCTGCTTCAGTAACATGAAATTGGAAAGAAAAATGAAGACAATGTTTATAGCTCAAATTTTCTGAGGAATTTTTTTGGAGAGGAAGGAGTGGGAAGGGGAAGCTTTGGGGGAGAGCCAAGGCCAGGAACTAAGGCTGAGAAAAACATTCTTATATACTTCTCCATAAGGCAGCATTTCCTACTCCTATTACTGCATTTGTGTGTTACTTTGAAAAGTAAGGAATCCTTTCACTTAGCTGCTAGGGCAGTATTCAGGACATTTATCTTATAATTCTTTTCTTCCTTATTCCTCGGCTAAAACCATAAGTCTGTAAGAAGATCAGTTGATTCTTTTGCAAGATCATTTTTAGCTGTAGCTTCAGCAGACAGTGGCATCTTATTTTTGGAAGAACAAAGATCCATAAGAATAACCATCCCTAAGACATTATTTATTTTATATCCTTTCACGTTTTTCCTGATGTATAATGACTATATAAGAAATATGTGGCTCTCTTGTCATAGGTAACATATAATGAAATATTACATAAGATCAATGTATATCATACAACATTTGACATATAGATGTAGCCTGTTCATTAGTAGATTTCTCCAGGCTGCAATATAATGTTTCTATTTCATTGAAATTTTAGCTTTGGGGCAGCTCAAACCAAAACCTGTAAATTATTTAATCCTAGATCTTAAGGTGAATTTATATGTAGCCATGCAGTTTTATAGCTTAATTGAGTGTTTTAAAAACTAAGATCTAGCAGCCTGTGAAATGTATGTCATTCTGCTAAGAAAAAATTGTTGTGAACATTTAGTGCAGCAGCACCTAAAAATATATTTAGTTATGTTTCATTCTCAGCCTCTCATATGTCTAAAAGATTTCTCTGAGAGCTCCAAATTGATATAACTTATCTAATGGTGATGTTTAACTTTTGAGATAGAAGGGGCAAGTAGAAATACATTTTTAAAAAGCCAATTTCATGTCATTTATTAGTTAATTCTATTCTTGTAACAAAGCACAGGACTTGGTCTAGTACTTGTGAAAATCTACAGACCACCACATGTTAGGAAAACCTATTCTTATTAAATTCCCCTTTAACCATGGCTTCCTATGGCCCTGTGTTGATACTCAGATGCCAGAAACACTTTTTGTAAAGTAACTCTCCTAGAATTGATGGTGCCTCTTCTAGTACCTTACAGGTGAAGGTCACTAATCACTTTATAGACATCTTCACAGCATTCCTGTTTTATAGCATTTATGGCAAGTTAAGTGATTGTCCAGAGTCATTCAACAAGTCTTTGAAGATCCCAAGAGGTCAGTTTAAACTATAACCAATAACCCATATTGGCTGGTTATTTAGTTTAATTTCTTACTTCCAGGATTTAGGAGCAAATAATTGAGGATTCATAATATTAAAAAAAAAAAACTTAAAACAGAAGCACCTATACACACTGTGGTTAAATATATTAATTTTTGTTTGTTTGTTTGTTTTTAAAGATCCAAGAAAACATTCTTGGCCAAAATCTAGAGGAAGTTACTGCCACTTTGTATTGTACAAGGAAAACAAGGACACTATGGATGCTATTAATGTACTTTCAAAATTTTTGAGGTTAGTTTTTTTAAAAATCTTTTTCTTATATACTGTCAAAACATAGATGAATTTGAATTAAACTGATTACATGAAGGGGCATGGTAAGGATAATCTTAAGAAATAGATAATAGAAAAATCATTTATATTTGGATTTGGAATGAAAGCATCATTTCTTGAACAGTACAGTAATATTTATATCAGTATGGTACAAAAGAAAAAAAGAGAGCACTGAACTTGGAGTTGGAAGGCTTTGGTTCAAAACTATTGGAACATAGACATTTAATTTCAGATAATTATCATTAGCAGGTATATTGGTTATTTAACTGATTTTCTTTTTTTTTTTTTTATCAGAGTTAAACCAAACATATTTTCCTACATGGGAACCAAAGACAAAAGGGCTATAACTGTTCAAGAGATTGCTGTTCTTAAGTAAGTATAGATTAATGGTACTTGTACGTTCATGGTAAATAACTTTAAATATAGACTACGTGATGAATTTTCAGATTAACTTCTGCTGCTGTTCAGTAGCTTTTCTTTGCTCTCATTAATTTATATATTGGGAAATTCTTGTTAAAAATTTCATCCTTTTTGAGTGTGAAATGTTGAGATGAGGGCCCTTCAGAGCAGGGTTTACATACTTTCAAGAGTCTACTTCTGTTTTCCCATCTACCTTTTAGAATGTAAGCTTCTTGAAGGGAAAGGCTATTTTTGCTTTTCTTAGTAAATGCTTGTTGTCTGATTGATCTCCAAAGAGGGGCCTTCAGAGAATCCTGAACTCAGGATTCCATCTCCTGCCCTCATACCTGGAATGCCTCTTAGAATCCTTAACCTGCTTCCTGGCTTCAGGAATTTCAGCATTTACTGTGTGCTGTCTCTCCTGGGAAATCTGTGACGCTCCTGACTGTCAGCATTTCCTTTCCTCACGTGATCCTGTGGATAATTCCTTTTTTTTTATGCGGGTCTCCTGTAGCATTCTGGACACTTCTTGGCAGCAGGGTGCCCCCTGCTTCTGACAGTGCCTTGCACATAAACCACCTTTACTAAATGCTGCTGCCTTGCCTCTAGAGTCAATCTGCTTGGCCTGAAGAGTGCTGGTGATAGAACCGGACTCACTCCTTCTTTTGCCAACACACTGGGTTTGCTCCCCTCTGTGGAGCTTGTTGCTTAGATTCCAAGACAGACTGCTGAAAGATTTCAGCTTATCTCATTGTCTAAAACCTCTCCACAGTCCAGTTGCTCCACTTTCTGGCAACTTCTCATGGTCAAGCAAATCAAATCCCCACCCTGCCCCAGTGTCCCAATCTGCATCAGGCAGGAGGGGGACGACGTGTACGAAACACGGATTCATGGAATGTCTGGATTCGTGGTTGGGCATTATCTTGATGGAGTTCTTAAGGATCTCGAAATTGTTAGTTTTACAATGCCGCCAATTAATTAATTAATTAATTGATGTGCTTATTGGATTAGTAGTTCTGATTTGACTTTCTTTGTATGAGCCTTCATAATCAAAACCATACATCCTAAGCTCATTAGAGAAAGAGTCTGACCTACATACATGTGACTTTTTAAAAATCAGTATTGGCAGAAGAAAGTTGTAGGGAAACCGTGAGCAAAGAAAGGGAAGTTTTATCGTATAAATACCAAATTGCTATTAATATAATTTTTTAGCAATTTGCATAATCCTATGCTCTTATAATTAGAAAGAAGAGTAAAAATCTTGATTTTGATACTTTTCCTAGGGTTTGATTATTGTGATACATATCGGGAAATTCTTAGGGAAAATTGGCAATTTTGGGGTGTGAAATGTTGAGAAGAGGCTCTTCTGAGCAGGGTTCACATTCTTGTATGAATCTCCTTGCATTTTCCCCTCTGCCTTTTTGAGCTGGCCTGCCTCCACAGCAGGGCTTTGGGGGCAGAATAGAGAAAACAACATCCACGCAGAAGTCTTCTGAGATCTGTGCCCTCAGGCAGAGCTGGGACATTGCTGTGCCTTGCTGGGGGTGAAATGTCTGGGATAAACAGCAACCACAGCTTAAAATTACTGACTTGGATAGGATGGACGTTGGCAAATCACAAAGGATTTCTTCATGGTTTACTTTATCGACCTTCCTTCTCATTTTTCTTGTAATTCTGAACTTGGCAGTCATACATCAACAAACAACCATTTCCACATACATGAACAGAAATAGGATCGTACATGAACCCACCAATCTCTTTAACACACAACTTGACTAAAGAACAGAATAGATTGAATATTCTTGTTTCAGAATTGTTTGGCTTGATCCCTTTTGAACCTCCTATTGTTCTTTGGTGTGATTTTTTTTTTTTAATACTACATTGAAATCTGACCTCAGATACTTCCTAGCTGTGGGACCCTGGACAAGTCACTTAACCCTCTTTGCTTAGAACTTAACATTCTTTTACTTTAGAACCAATATATAGTATTGTTTCTAAGATGGAAGGTAAGAATTTTGCTCTTATTTTTTAAATGAAACATTGACCTTCCATTTCTTTTTTAATTTTGACATCTCTGTCTCTTGTCTCTCCCTGCCCTCCTCCAAAATTCCTTGCAAGCAATACTCCCCAAGAGTCCCTCCTGTCTGTCAGGCAGTGGGTACTTTATCACAGGTTGGTCATTAAAACCTATTCTTTTAAAAAAAAGGGGAACAAATGAACCATTTTCTTTCACATATTCCTTAGCCATGACAGATTGTTCCTTAAAATAATCCAAAATCTTTTTCTAAATGATCCATCAGTCTGCTTCTTCCTCAGCAATAGGTGAAGTCTGAAGTTTTTAGTACAAAGTACACAAGTTAAATCTTCTAGACTTCCAGCCTTGTGAGTTTGCAGGGAGGTTTGTATCCAGAATAAAAAACTAACTTCTCTTCCCTTAGATGTTGCTCTTCCTTTTTTTAGTGGCCATCATTACCCTGGTTAGTTCTCACTTCCCGGGATCTATCCAAATCCTAGAATTTCCCAGTAAGACAAAGACCTCTTTGCTTTTCTCTTTTTAGAATAACTGCACAAAGACTTGCCCATTTAAACAAGTGTTTGATGAATTTCAAGCTGGGCAACTTCAGCTACCAGAAAAACCCTCTGAAACTGGGAGAACTCCAAGGAAATCATTTCACCGTTGTCCTCAGGTAAAAAACTCATCAAGAAGAATAGAGATCTTCATTCATGTGTCTACCTGGTCAGTGTGTTCAATGAATGATAGGGGAAAATGACATGTTTAGGTTAATATGTACAGTTGATTCAAGGGAGAAAAAAGGAATGCAAAGGAGGGAAATGACTTGAAAAGTTAATGCTATTTTTTTTTAATTGCTGTTATTCCCTTCCTCTAAAAAGTGAATAGAGCATTTCAATAGGAATTTTAATTTCTGTTACAAAACCTAGAAAAGTATTCAATATATCTTGAATATTGAATTATGTAAGAAAGAAGAAGAGTCAGAATAAAAAAATTAGAAAGTAAAACAAGAAAGAAATTGGAAGAATAGAGGCCTAGTCAGAACCATTTTGTGGTGACCTGGTCTTGTAAGCTGTTCATGGCATAAAACTTCTTTGGGTGATTCAAATACTTGCAGGAATATAACAGGAACTGACCACCAAGTACAGCAAGCAATGAACTCTCTCAAGGAAATTGGATTCATTAATTACTATGGGATGCAGCGCTTTGGAACTACGGCCGTCCCCACGTATCAGGTTGGAAGGTCTGTGTTTAATTCATTTTAATTTGTTTCCCTTTGTTTATCTTAAAGGACCTTATTTGTAAAATCTGTTTTAATGTCTTTCTGGAAAATAGTAAGAGAGGAAGTGGGAGAATCTTCTGATTTTTTTTTCATGGATCTATTCCTTGTTTACCCATGTCACCTAGTGCATATCACTTAACTGTTTGTTCTCTCTGAGTCAGATCTTGAATGTGTTTCTCATTTGTTAAAGGTTTTTGCCTCTGTAGCCTAAAAGCTCTCATGAAAATTATGATTCCCAAATATTTCAGGGTTTTAACAGACCTTTTCTTCCCTAAAAGTGTTATATGGAATACATGTAATTTTTAAAATTAAAAATTAGTAAAATTTATTTTTAGCTATTTAGGACATTTTTTAAAACTGCAACTAGTTAATTTTTTAAATATTAATTTTTTTACATTTTGTATTCCAAATTCTCTTCCTCCCCTTAGCACCAATCTCATCCATTGAGAAGCTAAGCAATATGATACCATTATATGTGCAAAGTCATGCAAAACAAATGTCCATGTTAGCCATGTTGTCCAAAAAGAGGAAGAAAAATGAAGAAAGCAAAAAATAATATGATTCATTCTGCACTCAAAGTCCATCAATCAATTCTTTGTCTGGAGGTAGATAGCATATTTTGTCATGAGCCCTTTGGAATTGTAATGAATCACTGTATTGATCAGAGTAGCTATGTCTTTCCCAGTTGATCATCATTACAATATATCTGTTACTGTGTATAATACTCTCCTGGATTTGCTGACTTCACTTTGCATCATTTCATATAAGTGTTTTCAAGTGTTTTTTTGAAACTGTGTCCCTCATCAATTCTTATAGTAGAATATTATTCCATCACAATCATATACCACAACTTATTCAGCCATTCTCCATCTGATTTCCAATTTTTGGCCACCACAAAAAATTTTATATCAGTATTTTTGTGCATAAAGGATCCTTTCCTTTTTCTTTGATCTTTTTGGGATACAGACCTCATACTTTTATTGCTGGGCCAAAAGGTATGCACACTTGTAAGACCTTTGGGCATAGTTCCAAATTGTTCTCCAGAATGATCAGACCAATTCACAATTCTCCCAATAGTGCATTTGTGTGCCTATTTTTTCCGTTTCCCCTCTAGCAATTTTAAGTTTCCTTTTCTGTCATTTTAGATGCTAGGTGGTACCTCAGAGTTATTTTAATTTGCATTTCTCTAATCGGCAGTGATTTAGAACATTTTTTTTAAGCCCTTACCTTTCATCTTAGAATCAATACTGTATGTTGGTTCCAAGGTAGAAAAGTGGTAAAGGCTAGGCAATGGGGGTTGAGTGACTTGCCCAGGGTCATCCAGCTAGGAAGTATCTGAGGCCAGATTTGAACCCAGGACCTCCTGTCTCTAGGCCTGGCTCTCAATCCACTGAGCCACCCAGCTGCCCCCTAGACTAGAGCATTTTTTTATACAACTATTGGTAGCTTTGTTTTCTTCTACAAACTGCTTGTTCATATCCTTTGACATTTTAAAAATAATTTTCAACAACTAAGATTATAGCAATACTGGGATTGGGATTCCTTTTGATATTTTGATTCATGATCCTTCATGAGTAAAAAATAAGAATAATGCAGTACATGGGACACCTACTTAAAATCAGAATTTTAGAACAGGAAGGGACCTATATTCTAGCCTTTTAATATTTTTCTTAATTAACTTAAACATTTTTTTTTCTTCTCATCTTCATACATCCCTGGAAAAGAGGGAAGAAAATGAACAAAATCTTTATAATAAATATGTATAGTCAGGCAAAACATTCCCACATTGGTCATATTCAAAAATATGTGTCTCATTCTGCAGTTAGTGTATCCCTTCTGTCAGAAGGTGGTTAAACATGAAATCATTTTAGGTAGGTCATTGCATTAATCAGAGGTTTTAAGATTTTCACAGTTGTTCATTTTTATAATATTATTATGGGATAATTTGTTCTCCTGGTTCTGCTTACTTCATGCTGTGTCCTTTAAAACAAATCTTCCAAAGTTTCTTCTCTTTCAGAATTTCTTATAATACATCAGTATCCTATTACATTGCAGAGCATAATTTGTTTAGTCATTTCCCAATTTCATTTCTAGTTTTTTGCCTTTACAAAAATCACTGTTCTAAATACTTTTTGTACATGTACCACAAAATTTTTCTTTTTACTTCTTCAGGGTTATAAGCCTAGAAGTGGTATAAATGGGTATAAGAGAAGCCTTTTCACTTTGAAATGAGCTAATTAGTAGGATTTGAGCCCAAATCCCCTCAAATCCAGTCCCAAGGGCTTGATCAGTTAAAGATATAGAATCAAGTTGGGTTTTTTTTCCTTTGGTTGTGAAAACACAAAATCTGTCTTTAAAGGTCTTTAGTGGCAGTAGTATGTAAAGCGTCACTTACGGGCTGGCTCAGATGAGCAGAAAGTTCATGATCCTGGGAGGAAGGGGTTCCCTTTATACCGGTAGTCATTCTTTCCATGAAGTTTAGTCAACATAATTAAAGAATGAATTGAAACAGACTAAAGAAGATGCAGGGATTACTGAAAAAGAATGTTTGAAACATGTGCTTAAAATGTCAGAGCACAGTAATGAAGAATAGTGGAGGTGGTGATTTTTTTTAAAGAAAAGAAAATTTTTGAGAAAGCTGTTTTCAGCCTTTAATTTAGTGACTAATTTCTCAGGAAGGAGCTATGTTACATTTCATATTCCGTAGACCTCTTTAATCAGAATGAAGTAAATGACAAGAAATCCTGGTTACATCACCAGGAATTTGTTGATTAAACACAATAAGTTTAAGATCATGTCTTAGGTTCAGCACTGAGTCATATTATTTATCCAGAACATTTTATTCAACTGCTGAAGCCAAATAATTGAGATACATATTATAAATATGCTTTAACATTTTAAATCTATGATGTGCTAATTAGTGCTAAACCAACTGGAAAGCTAAACTCTAGAACCATTTATAATCTTTTTTGTATTTTTCGTTAGAATACGTCATTACATGTTTATCCTTTATCATACTATATGTAACAAAGGAAACAAAACACATAATCTGAATGCCAAAAAACTCAATATAATACAAAATTTAGTAAAGTAAATGATCTGCTCAATTTCAGAGCCATCTTACAAAATTGCTGGGATGAAGTCGTGGATTTAATATTAAAACCTCGTCCTGGAGGTAAGACATTTTAGAAGTAAACTTTTGTTTCTTATATTAAAACAACAACTTTACTAAATATCCATTTATGTAACTAGACCTCATTTAAAAAGAATTTTAATTTCTAATTAATTTGACAGTGCTAACATTTTTTGCTAATTATCCAGTACTTATCAAAAGCCAGTGGAAGAGCACTGAACTTGGAATGATAGAACTTGCCTGAGATAAAATCCTGACTGTGCCACTTGTTACCTGTGTCCCCTTGGTCAAACTTGAACATCTCTGCACCCTCGCTTCCCTTTCTGTAATGAGGGAGCGTACTAAACAGTCCCCAAGGCCACTTTGAGCTTCGGGCACCAGATCCTAGAATGGATTGGCTTAGTCAGTTCATTAAAAGAATACTTTTCCTATCTATGAGTTCAGTGGACAACTAGGTGCTGCAGTGGTGAGAGTGCAGGGCCTTGGAGTCAGGGAGACTTATTTTCCTGAATTCAGTTTTGGCCTTTGGGACCCTGGGCAAGTCACTTCACCCTGTTTGCCTCAGTTTCTTCATCTGTCAAATGAGCTGGAGAAGGAAATGTCAAACCAAACCAGTATTTTTGCCAAGAAAACCTCAAGAAGAGGGCAGCTGGGTAGTTCAGTGGATTGAGAGCCAGACCTAGAGACGGGAAGTCCTAGGTTCAAATCTGGACTCAAGACACTTCCTAGCTATGTGACCCTGGGCAAGTCACTTGACCCCCATTGCCCACCCTTACCACTCTTCTGCCTTGGAGCCAATACATACTATTGACTCCAAGACAGAAGGTAAGTGTTTAAAAAAAAAAAAGAAAACCTCAAGAAGAGTCAGACATGACTGAAATAAATAACAAAAAATTTTAATATGCATTTTATATGTTTATGTATATATTTAATATACATATAATATATTAATACACATTAATATACAAAAAGAAAAAAGATATGTAATAAAATTTGATAGTTTTACCTATAATTCTCTTTTGGTTTGTTGTATAATGAATTTTTATTTATTTAATAGTACTGAATTAAAAAAGAAAAAGCAGACATGTCTGTGTATTCATCTATGACATGAATACCAGTTTGTTCTAGCTCTCAGCTCTATGGTATGCTCAGCCATTTTAGAAAATGTATAAGCACTCTTCTTTTCACTCATCCTATAAAATGGGTGTGTGTCTGCAGGACTCTTTTTTGGTTGAAAAGTTTCCAAGGAGGTGTTTTGTGAAGAGTATTTTTATTTCTAAGATTTAGAAGAATTTGTATTGATTAAATTGTTTACTGCCAACTTGTTTTTGCAGCAGAAAAGGGGTACTTGGTCAAATGCAGAGAGGAGTGGGCAAAGACCAAAGATCCTGATGCTGCCCTCAAAAAACTACCTGTCAAAAGGTGTGTGGAAGGGCAGCTGCTTCGAGGACTTTCAAAATATGGACTGAAGAATATTGTGTCTGCATTTGGCATAGTGAGTGTGATTTGTGAAGTCAGGCAATGATTTTAAAGGGTGTAACAGATCTTTTAGGTGCTGACCTTCAGATGTTTTAGGCTTTTTGGTTTTCTTAAGGGCAAGAAGTAAACAAAAAAAATTCACTCCAGAGGTGAATTTATATCACTTATGTTTAGTCGAATGGGCAAAATAGTTTTAATAGGAGAAAGTAGTAATTCAGTTCTGTAAATATTTTTAGGAATATCTACTATGAGCAATGTAGCATGCTAGGAAATATGTAGACGGGCTAAAAGTAATACCGTTTGGCTTCAGGAGACTTAAGAGTATGGAAAAGCAGTCTATACTAATAGACATTTCATATCTAATTAATTTCATGTGACTTTTGCAATTAGACAAACTTTCCTGGTAGTTTAGAAAATAGAAAGTTGCAAAATCCAGGCCTCCTCTCATTGAAAGAACAAGTCACTCGTATTTGTGTTTCCTTTATTAAAACCAAAAAAAGGGGAGGGACTCTCAGAAGACTAAAAAGACATATCTGAAATGAAACAAATTTACATTTGTCATAAATTAAACTGGAGGCATATTTTTGCCCTCTTCCTACTTTGTATTTAAGCATCTGGCAAGATCGTGACATCTTTTTGAGATAAACTTCCCTTGACATTAGCTTTCTTTCTAATCCAGAGGAGACTCATTTGAGTAATGGTTTCTTTATTCCTGGCATGGCAAACAGAAAGCCATTTGGTTGCCTCTTTGGTCTTGTTATTAATTAGACCACAAGGTTTCTTACTTAGGAACACCTTAGAATGTGGAGGTGAAAGCCCTCTCATGTTTGCCATACATTTACAAGTCCTTTGAAGGGAAAGGATTTTTATTTTAAAATTACTATAACATTTGGTACATTTGATTGTAAACTACAAACAATTCATCTGCATTATCATTAGCTGATGAAAATGCCTATTGTACAGTTTCAGCTTTGTTGCATCTTCATCTATAGAAAGAAGATTAATGTTAATTGTTTATAGACTGCTGTAGGATATAGTGAGAATTAGGGATTTGGGAATTTTTTTACAGCCTGAAAGGTAAGGATTTAGTAGAAAAAGGAATAACAAACGGTCAACAAGAGATGGTCATGATCATCTGTCAAAGGTTCTTTATCTGGGGTCCAGGAACTTGTTTTTTAAAATTTTTTCATAACCATATTTCAGGATAATTGGTTTACTTTGTAATCTTATTAATTTTATCTCATGCATTCAAATACATTTTTCTGATAAGGGCTCTCTAAGCTTCATCAATCTGTTAGAGTCAAAGGGTCCATGACATAAAGAAAGTTTAAGAACCCTTTGAGATGATTTGAAAGATGCTTTCCAAGAACTAATGGAGTCTGAATCCAGACCAAAGTATACTGTATTTCACCTTCTTTACTTTTTTCCGTTTTTTCTTCCACAAAAAGACTAATATGGAAAAATATTTTATATAATTACACATATAAAATCTATAACAATTTACTTACCTTCTCAGTAAAGGGTGAGGGGGAGAGGGGAAAAATTTGGAATTCAAGATTTTTTTTAATGACTGTTAAAAAATTTTATAAATAATTATAAAAAAAGATGATTTTTAAAAATTCATTTAGAGGAAAAAAGAGAATGAAATATGCTTTCCATATGTGATTTCTTCACTCATGCTTGTGTCTTGCTGATTTCTTCCTCTTTTCAGATACCAAGAAATAATCGTTTGATGTATATTCATAGTTATCAGAGTTATGTGTGGAATAACATGGTGAGCAAGAGAATTGAAGAATATGGACTAAAACCTGTTCCAGGGGATCTTGTTCTTAAAGGAGGTAAAAAGATAAAGTTGTCAGCCTCAATCTTTTTTTTTTTTTTTTTGGTAGCCTATCTTTTACTCTTAGCTTTGGAATACACACCTGCTAGATTACCACTAAATAACTTCAAGTTGAATCTGGTAACTGGGTTGAGGACATGTGTGTGTCCAGTATTTAGTAGTAACATACAATCTAATGAGCTGCAAACCATTTTATAGTATGCAAGTTCATGGGGAGATCTTTTCTGCTATTTGGACACTTCTAGGTATACTCCTAGTTAATAATGACTGTGGCTCATAGCAGTGTTCTAGATTTGGCTTCTTGAATAACCCAGGCCAGAGCATTTTCTTCATATTGTTCATCTCAGACAGCAGATGTCTCTGATCTGCACAGCATCATGCAGCCCCTTTCCATGAAGAGAGAAATTTCATCTCCAAATGGTTACCCCCCTGGAGAACTCTGGGCGAGGCTTGCCCCTGTATCTTGCAGGAATTCCACCCTGCCATTTTCCATGTTACATTAGCCAAGCCAAATTTTAAGCCATGCTCTATGAATTTTTATTCTTATGTAATTATGAAATATTCTTATGTAAATATGAATAATTATTCTTATGTAAAATTGTTTTAGATTGTGGAAGTGGGTCTTTGTATTTTATTTTCTAAGGATAAATGAACTTTCCTTTTCTCTTCCTCTCTGCCCCCATACATTCATTTGATGTAATTTTGCATATAGGGTCATGGTTTTGGGGAAGGGATATCAGACTTTGTTTTAATGTTCTCAGAATTCTGTGACAGATTTTTTGTCAACTTGACTCCATTTTTAAATTGCTAATTTAAAAAAAACAGTCATTTAAAACTGCCATACAACAAATAATTCACAAAAACATTCCCTTCTGAAGCTTTTATGATGTCTTAAAATCATTAACCAGTCTCCAGATGGGTTCTTTTCAATTGTCTTTTTTTTTAAAACACCCTTTCCCAAATGAATCCATAAAATTGCTCATTTCAGAAGCCCGAGACAAGAATTATTTCTCGTTTGATTAAACGTTTGCGTATTTGTCAATTTGTAGCTACAGCCACACACATTGAAGAAGCAGATGTTAATTCTTACTCCATCCACGATGTGGTGATGCCTTTACCTGGTTTTGATGTTATCTACCCTAAACATAAAAGTAAGCTCTTTTGCTTTCTTTTTAAGAAATGAAAAATACATTTAGTAATAATTAGGCTTTCTTAGCTCGAAGCTGCCTACTGCAGTATCTGAAGCAGAAGCTAAGGGGGAAGGGCAAAAGAAATTCACTTCCTTTAGTTTTTTAACTTTAATATGCCACTTTTGGATCTCAGATTAGGAATCTATTCTGAACTCAAGGAGTTGTAAAATAGCTTAGTTTATAAGCCATTGATTAAATACTTGTTGGAATGAATGAATAAATGGATGAAGTATTTATTAAGCATTTATCATATATGCAAAGCCTCTACGTGGCCTTTATGTTACAGATTTGCTTTTCTGTTAGTTAAATAAAGTTAATCAGGAACCAGCTAATATGGTTGTTCTAATCATTATAGCTAAACCAGGGTAGATTAAGAATAGGAAAATATATTTTTTTAAAAAGTAATAATGGAGGTGTAAGCAAACAATTTTCATGTGATTTTCTTTAATATGCTACGTTATAAGTAGGCTTCTTTTAAGAGTAGAGAAAATTATCATAAGCTAGCCAATGGCCTCTACTGAAAAAGTGAACAAGGTAATAAAATAAACTTTCATTTAGAAATAAAGTACCCCCCAAATCTATTCCTCTCTAGGATTCATTCATTCACTAAATATTTATTAAATACCTCCTATGTGTCAGGTGTTATACTAAGTGCTAAGATACAAAAGAGGCAAAAGACAGTCCTTGCCCTCGAGGAGCTTATAGTCTTAATTGCAGAGGTGACATGCAAACAAATATGTAAAACTCAGCTATGCATAGGATAAACAAAACAAATTGAGAAGAATTAATGTCAAAATTTGAATGTGTTACTTCTGAGAGGCAGCATGTTCCCAGTGGTTTTTGTACCATGAACCCCTTTCATCAAAAAAAAAATGTGTTGTGAACCCCCCCAATCATTAAATATGCTGTTCATAATATTCTGTAATAATTTATTGTTTACAGTGCCATTAATAACTTTTGGGGGGCAGTTAGCATTGCACAGTGGATAGAGTTTGTGCCTGCAATTGGGAAGATCTGAGTTCCAGTGTAACCTCAGACACTTATTAGTTGTGTTGTATGACTCTGGGCAAACCACTTAGCCTGCTTGCCTCAGTTTCTTTATCTATAAAATGAGCTGGAGAAGAGAATGGCAAACTATTATCTTTGCTAAGAAAACTCTAAATGGGATGTCGAAGAGTTAGACATGACTAAATTGACTGAAGAAAGAATTTTTCATATGGATCTCTTGAACCATCATTGAGAAACCTCAAGGGATTCAAAAACCCCTAACTGGGAACTGATGATCTACTTTAAGTCTTGATTCTGCAAGCTTGCTATATAATTAAACTTAAGTGACTTAGAAGTTTTTGGAGCCCTTGAAAATAGGATTTGATGTGTAAGGGCAATGTCGAGTTATGTTGAGTTTCAGCCCTTAATACTTCAGCCTCCAGCTTGGTGCTCTGTATCCTGAATTTCCTTGTCCCTTCTATAACTACATTAACATGAAAGGGAGATAGAGAGAGGAGGGGTAGGGATGGAGGGAGGGAGGGAGGGAGGGAGGGAGGGAAGGAAAAAAGAAAGGAAGGAAGGAAGGAAGTTAAACAAAATATTGAATAACTGTTCTCTAAAACACAGGAATGGCTGCCTGGTAGTGTAACCACTAGGGGGCTCTGCTAGCATCTACAAGGTTTTCCAGAAGTCTCATTGTGTTATGAAAGATGGAAATTATACCAGAACTTCTGGGACACCTTGAATAGTGATAGATGGCAAATTAAAACATGACTATTCACTCTGTTCCAGAGGGCATTGTTTGCTTTTGATTCTGTCGTTATGATATTCTCAAGAATCTCTGTGCAAACTGCCATTTAAAGGGTTGAAAAAAGTCACAAGCTCAGTGCTGCTTACAAAGGATACTGAGAAAGCCTTCCTCATTCTTCTGGTGACACAGAAAAGCTTGCCCCTCTGTGGCCACGAGGTATACGAGTTTAAAGGGAAGTAAAAGAGGTCATTTGACAGCCTCTCCATCTCTCCTCTACTGGAGTCTTAGCTAATGCACCCCACTAGTAGACAGAGAGCAGAGGAGTAGGTGGTGACTAGCTTCCTCCTTGTTCATTTGCTGGCTCCTAATAGCAGCTCTTTGATAGCACTACTGGACTTTTTACTTTGAAGGAAATGGATCCTGTTCTGCCACGATGTCCCGAGGGAGTCAGATAGGATCACTCATTTGTGGGGTCTCACTGGGCCCAAATACAGAGCCTTTATACAACCTGGTTGTATATTGGATAGAGAGTTGGTCTAAAAAACCAGCAATGACTAGGTTCAAGCTCTAGCTCTGACACACTATATATTGGTCTAGAGATCATATTCATCTGCATGTGGATGAGAAAATGAGTTCTAATTTCCAAAAAATTGACAATCAACTCTTAGAATATAAATCAATAATCAATTCTTTGAGGTGGTATAATTCCAGATGTTCTCATTCAGGTAGTTTGAAGATGCATTTTTATGCAATGCTAAGAATATGTTAATGTTTAACAGAATAAGGAGAAGGATTTTGTTCAAACAGAGGGGGTCCAATTAATTTATTTTTAGTCCCTCACATACTGGTTTAACAGGTTTCTCTACATTCCTGTAAATTCTTTTCTGTTTTACTTTAGTTAGTGAAGCTTACAAGGAAATGCTAACTGCAGACTGTCTAAATATCGATAACATGAGACATAAAATCCGAGATTATTCCTTATCAGGGGCCTACCGTAAGATCATTATTCGACCTCAGAATGTCAGTTGGTGAGTAATATTTTGGAATGGAACGGGATCAAATTCTGTCCCTTCTGAACTATTGACAATATTTAGAAGAATTTTTAATATTTTTGTGATCAGAATGTTTCTCAGTAAACTTAGAAACAAATAAACTCATCTGGAATACCAGATAAGTGCAAAGGAAACTTAAGTGATAATGAAATAACATTATTAAAATATGTGTGAGATGTGTATAAAGTCTTTTCCTTTTGCAAAAAAAAAAACAAAACTAGATTTGTTTTAGTAATTGATAACAAAAAGAATCTTCTTAATTCCAAATTGACTGAAACATCTCTAAGAATTCATCTGGTAGTTTTTATGTCAGTGGTGAGTGGAGGGGGCAGAGAGGCAAGAAGGTGCCTTTTAAATTTTAACCCATTTTAAAATATTTGAATTCCTGTCTTTGTCAAAAGCTTTATTCCTAGTAATTGGCATATTGAAACTTTAAATTTCTAATTCCAGGTCACCAGAAATATGGAGTTGACTAAACAGAACAAAGCAAGGCTACATACTTTTTTCCAGTGATTATTTTTCTTCTAATCTCCATATTGCCTATAGAAAATTTCTAAATTCTAGGTCAAGCATTGTCCATTGCCTCCTTCCTCTACTGTTTCAGGGAGAGGTACTTATGAGTGAGGCTTTTCCCCCAGTGGAAAAAGTTTTAATTGCCTAGATAAAATTTTATCTCAGCTATTTAAAAATGAAGCTTAATATTAAGAAACTGCATATAGGTAATTTAGGTAACATGCTATCGACACAGAAAATTGAAGGAATGTTTTGTCTCATAACATAGACTTTGATAGATGGTAAGAGGAGTTGGAGAGGCAGGAAAACACCTTTTGTATTTTAATGCGGCCAGTTATTAAATTGAGATATATTTGAAACCTACCCCATTCTTTTATTGAAAACCTTCAATTTTATGTTGAATTTGAAATTCAGCTATCTGGTTACTCTGATGATTAAGTGTGTGAAGTACTTCTTATGCCATATGAGACTTTGCATTCAAATTAACTCCTGTGTGTATATATTTTTAAAGGGAGGTTGTTTCATACGATGACCCTAGAATTCCACTTTTCAACACAGACTTGGACAACTTAGAAGGGAAACCACCACCTGTCTTTGCCACTGGTAAGTAGGATTACCTCTACCTTTAAATCATGAGCATCTTGATAATAATTGCGATATGATTGTTGCCATAAGTTATGAGGTGAGCTTCATATATGAATGGAAATTCGTTATTGGCTCAGAGGAGGGAATTAGCTTAGGCTGACCTGGAGTAGGACTAGGACTGGAGGTGGTGTTCCTTGACTTAAAAATCAGCCCGAGAGTAGCAGAACAGAGTGACAGCTGAGCCAGCAGGAAGGGCCTGGAAATCTAGGATTTAAAATTCAGCTACCTTGTTACTTTGAAGATTTAATGATGAAGGGCTTCTTATGCCTTATGAGACTTTGCATTCAAAGGAATTCCTTTGTGTATATATTTTGAAAGAGAGCTAAAGTAGTGGAGAAGGAGGAGATGGCTCTTCTGAATGATGCCCCAAACCCAGCAGGGATAGGGTAGAAGAGAAGAGAAAATATGTGTCCAGACTGGCTTCTTATTGGATGCTGTTCAGGGAAGAATCTTTCCCTCTCCTCTACTACCTCTTCTGCCCCCTGAAAATTAAGATACATTTATTTTGTCTGGAATTCTTCCAATTAGAAATTCATTTCCTCACAAAACCTACTTTTTCATTTCTTCATGATGTAGAGGCTATCTTGGGTTTTGAAACCATTGGGTTTATCAGTAGAGAGTTCTTGGCAGCAAATGAAAAAGAGAAGGTGGCCCCAGTTCTAGGTAGACCTTTCTTTGTCCAGTAAGAGTGGCAGAAAAGAAGGAAAAGGATGATATAATTAACACACTTTGGGGGGCAGCTAGGTGGCTCGGGAGGGGCATAATATGCTTTATGATTTTTATCTCATGTGATAGGTTAAGTGATTTGTCCAGGGTTATACAGCTCCTAAGTGTTTGAGGTCAGATTTGAACTTGGGTCTTCCTCCTTCTAGGCCCGGGGCTCTGTCCACTTCTCCTCCTAGCCATCTCTACCTCAGGATGGAAGGTAGCCATAGAGCCAAAGGCCCTGGGGATCCTGGGAAGGGGCCCCTGCAAAGGGCAGCAGGAAGCCAGGGCTTCTGAGAGGCCATGGTGAGGAGGGAATGCCCCTAAGCCCACAGGAATGGTGGGTGAGTGAGGAGCACAGATGAGACTGGCCTTGTGCTGAAGGGCAAGGGAAATCTGGTTGTTGTGGGCATGGAGAGGCCAGTCAGGCAGGGAGAGCTGGAAGAGGCTGTGGAGAGAGCAGGGAGCGGAGGCCAGAGCCCTGAGGCGCTTCCACGCTGAGCCCAGTGATCTGGAGCTGTGAGGAGCCCAAGAGAGAAGGGAGGGAGAGCAGAGCCAGGACAGGCCAGAAGAGAGAGTGGCCTGAGCCCCCAGTGCCGCCCAGAGGCCCAAAAGAGCACCAGATATAGTCATTAAAGGATTACACACAGCTTTAGAGAGAGATTTGGTCATTAAGGGGGTCCCGCTGGCCTCAGAGAGAGCAGTTTCAAGGGAGCTGTGAGCTCAGAAGCCAGACTGCAAATGGTTACCGAGTGAGTGAGAGGATGCATTCTGGCTGGGAAAGGGAGGAAAGGTAGAGGACAGTGACTGGGGGAATTATAGGGCCGACTTGAAAGTTTTAAAGATGAGGGACACTTGAGCTTGGTTGGAGGCAGTAGATAAGAAAAATCTGAAGATTAAAAGTGGGAGGACTATTGCATTTGCAGTCCTGTGGAGGAAAATGGAAGGAGATGAGATCAAGGGCAAAGGAATTGGCTTTGGCAGGAGGGGCCACCTCAGACTGTGGGAAAGCAGAAGAGAGCGGGGGCTGCTGTAAAGAAGGAGTTTTGAGACTAAAATGGAAGAAGGGAGAGGGCATGTGGAATGGTCTCTATTTTTTTCAGTAAGGTAAGACGAAACATCCTTAGCTGAGAGAAAAGAAATCTGAGGAAATATGAGAGACTTGAGGGATAAAGAAAAGGTTTGGGAAAGTTTTTTATAGGGAACGCAATAGGGAATTAATTAGGAAAGAATTGAAGGATTGTCTTACTGTAGTGAGGCCCCATTTCAAGTCAATAACATGAATTTATTCCTCTGGCTCCGTTCAGCATCCTGTGAGTGGGAGCAGAGGAGACAGACAGTGGAAGTAATCCAGAGCTGAGGTTTGGAGACAGGATAAGGGAGAAAGAGATTTGAGTTTAGAAGACTAAGTATAGCGGTGAACTGTGGGTTCAAGATCAGAGAATGAGGGAAAGGAAGTCAGAGCAGGGTTTGAGAAAGAAGTAAGGGGAGGACTTGGGATTGAAGGTGTCAATGAGGGCAAGGAACAGGGTGGGTGAACAAGGCATAGCAAGAGAGAAATGATTGGAAGTTAGGATCAAATAGAAGAATGTCTTTTAATTAGAGAAGAATGGAGCCCTTGTAGGGAACGGTGAGGTGCACTTATCTGTGCTTGCTGTGGAGTAAAAGCTATAGGTGCTGCTTATAAGGAGACTGAAGAACCAAGAGGTTAGGGAATTTACGGCATTTAGCATGGATATTGAATTCACATGGTATAAAGGTAAGACGAGCAAAATGGTAGCTGACCTCTTGAAGAAAAGAAGAATGATCTGAGGGCTAGTTTGGATGGAAAACTGATATTGTAAACTTCAGAGAAGACACTATTGAATGATGATGACAAAAAGAAAGTTTGAAGGTTGCCAGTGGGGAACCAGAAATGATCTGACTCTCCCTTTGGGACTAATCTCAGGGTGTGGGTGACGACAGGTTTTTGTTCATCCTTTGTTTTTGAAGAGGACCAGTGACTCCATGGTGAAGGTATGGCCAGTGGTTGAAAGAAGGATGCAGCCAATTTGGAGAGCAGTTTGGAACTGCAAAAAAAGATGCAACATTTTCCTTAACCTTTGCCCTAGCAATGTGAGTGCTATGTTTACGGGCATTCAAGATGTTCAGGGAAGACTAGTGCCTCTGGTACTGAGGGTTTACCAAGCCCTTTGTCAAGGCTACTTCCATCCTTTGTTGTCTGATGTCTGCCCCCCCAGCTCTCACCCGTGGCTCGGAGAAGCATAGCCTATGTAAAACCGGGCTAAACCTGTTTAAGGGTAGCCAGTGTGCCTCCAACCTATTGGAGAATGGAGGGAACTGTCTCCCCCCTGGCAGAATAGGCAATGTTGGACAGATTGTACAATTCAACAACATCTCTTCATTAGGAAGTTGTCCCCTCACATCAAGCCAAATTTGGTTTCTTTGCAAATTCCACCCATTGCCTCTAATTTTGTTCTCTTTGGCCAAACAAAATAAGTCTGATCCCTCTAACATGTGATATAGGCCTTCAAAAATGCAAAGAGGATTATCCAGTGTGCTCCATGCCCCTGGGCACTTATCATGTCTTCTCCAGGGTAAGCATTCTTCCTTTTTCCTCAGTCCCAGACCTCATGACATAGACTAAATGCCCTTCATCATCCTCATCCTCATTGACCTCCTTTGGGTGTTCTGCAGTTTATTATCATTCTTAAACCATATCTCACGAATCTCCAGATGTGACCTGTCTAAGGCAAGGTACAGGAGAACTCTCCCCTCTCAGAAGCTCTTCACTTCATGTGGTCCAAAATCACTTTTTTTTTTTTTTCCCTTTTTGGTACTCTTATCACACTGCTGAGTCATTGGGCTTTTAATGGCTAAAGCCCCTACATCTTTTTCAGACCAGTCTATCCATTCTCTCCCCAAGCTTTGAAGTTATTTGTTTGAACCAAAGAGTAAGACTTGACATTTATCTCCATTGAATTTCATCTTCTTGGATTCAGCCCAACTGCAGAATGTCTTTCTGAGGTCTGGAACGCTAAATCAAGGAGGTTTGCTAAAGTTCTCTCCCTCTTTCCAGCATTCCCTTTTTAGCTTTCTATGTTGGTGGCTTAAAGTTTTTAATTTTAGGTTCCTACTTTACACCTTCACTGCCTACAATCTGGCATTGCTGGATACAGAATGTTTCCATTAAAACTCCTGTTTATGTAAAACTTTAACATTTACAAAGCACTTTTCCTACCAGCGATCCTAATGAGATAGCATTATTTCCCCCATTTTGTGGATGCTCAGAGAAGTTAATTCACTTGACATTAGTTATCCATCAGCAGAGTCAGGCCTTGAATATGGGTCTGTTCAGCCCCGAGTCCCCTTGCTGTTTCTATTCTCTTGAGCTGTCTTCTCTCAGTGTCATGGTTCCCTTCCTTAAAATGGTGCCTCTTCTTCCACTGTGCCAATATTGCACATCCCCAAAACTTTCTCATATCAAAATGTGAAATTATCAAGATGTCCACTGCTTTTATTAACCTTTTTTATTAAACTATTTTCCTTGATTTTCTACTTCAGATTTTCTACCTACTAACTGAAGCACAGAATTGAATTAATGATATTTTTCTACATTTATAATATTTTTTGCCTATACTAAATGGCAAATCCCTCTCCAAATGAGATTCCAAACTCTAGCTACACACCATACAAGTGATGGAAGAGGACATGAACTCATGTACAAAACTTAAACTATATATCAAAATAAGATTTCTTGAAGAATATTATTTATAGCTGAATGAGACCTCAGGAGGACTAAAACTGGGGATACTGCAAATTTTGAGGTCTGAGTTGAGTGAAATTTACTGAAGTATCTATGGATATATCAGTTCTGAAGATGGCTTTCCCAGACTTCCCCTCTTTACATGAGATGAAATGCTTTCTCTGAAGGGGTGCCAGCCAATTGTATTTGCTTCCCCCAAGGTTTTAAAGCAGTGGAGCAGAAATAAGGTATTAACTGTTAGCACCATTCCTAGATCTGCATTTTAGAACCATTGAGCATTTTAATTGTGGAAGCACTGTTTTTAGGATTCGATTTGCTTAAGATTGGAAAGCTTGCTTGTTTCGGCTACTAAACAAAAAGATGCAAAAGTATTTTTTCCGTAATGGAGTCATTTGGGCCCAGGTGCACACTTATCTAGATGAAGTCATCACTGAAGATAGGGGACTCTGTTCTGGTGGTTTAGAAACACAAAGCAAAAAATATCAACAAGTGCCAAGTATGTGGAATAATAAGCAATTGATGTGGGTGTGAATATTACTGGGAAGTTCCATCTCCATCTTGACCATTAGCTCATAACAGGCCCTCATGGCAAAACAAAGAACAAAGTTACCATAGTTTGTTTAAGGACCAAATTTCTGATTTAACTCATAAACTCTTGAGTTAGTCTCTAGATTCTGTAAAGCATCTTATAAATCCAGTCAACAGGTTCCTGTTCTCTCCAGGCCTTTCTTTCACTACATCGTATATCAAAGTGGCTTACATCTGTGAGCTGGACCAGTACACAGTTGTTTGGCACTAACACAAAACTTAGTGAGAAAGGAATTGAGTAGTATTAGACAAATAAGTGATACAAGTGGTAGAATTGTATCTACCCCAGAGAGCAAGTATTGGTGGGAGGCCAGGAACACAGTTTTCAGAACTGGATTTCCATTTCTTGACATTAAAAATTGACTCCTCTCAAACCTCTCCCTTTTGAATTAATTTTTTGTTTTTCATTATGCACCGATTAAAAGACAAACCTTGTAATTTGACCACAAGATCATCCTTACACTCTTTCGTTTTCTACTTATTCCTTGTTCTTCTGGCACTAGAGGGTGCCAAGAAAGTTCAGAGGTAGAATTACCACAGCTACTCACTCACTAAGAGTATACATTTACAGATCTCTTGTCCATGCTTGTCTCTCCTACAGAAGGACAATAAGGTATTCTGATGGTTGAAAGAGTAGGGAATTATCACCTTTTTTGTCTGTGTGTGGAGATTATATGACCCTCTAGCTCATTTGCAGCTGCCTTTATTTTCCTGACTCTTCTCCTCTTCTTTCTTGGGTGACAGAAGGCAAATACAGGGCCCTGAAGATGGATTTTTCTCTCCCTCCTTCTACATATGCAACAATGGCCATCCGAGAAGTACTAAAAATGGATACAAGTATCAAGAACCAAACGCAGCTGAACACGACTTGGCTCCGCTGATGCTCTCTCTGAAGAACCAAATATGGGGGGACGCGTTAGCACACTGGTTCACTATTCATTGTCCTCTTAATACAAACCCTAGGTGGGTTTTGATAATTTGTAGTAAAATACTATTTGTATTTTTTCCAAGTTTTTATTAGCTTAAATCAATCATTTGCAATGTTTGTACAAATGTACAAATTTTGGAGATCCTAACTAAAGTTAAAAAAAAAAATTGGTTGGTTTGTTTTTTGTGTGTGTGTGTGTGTCTTCACATGCACGCACGTACGCACACACGTGTGCACAGATGGTGACACAGAGGTGAAAGAGGAATAAAGAATAAATCCACAAACACTTATTAAGTGCTTCCTGTGTGTCAGGCATTGTGCCTAAGAAAAAGAGACAGAAATGAAAAGGACCTTCCCTCAAGGAGTTTAAGGGATGATGAGGTAGACAGAATAGATGATTAGGAACCTACAAAATGCATACAGACGAGAAGGAAGGCTAGAGAGACCAGGGTGGCTTCCTGAATCTTGAAAGAAGCCAAGAATGAAGAAGGAAGAAGTATTATGGGCTTGGGGACAAATCACTGTTGTGTGAGGAATAGTGAGTGGAATGTTGGCCTAAATCAGGAAAACTTCTCTTTTTCTTTCAAATCTCTTTATAACCAGGTGCTGTCCCCACCTTTCCAGTCTCCCTACACCCACCCACATCCTCTCCACCCCCCCAGAACTCTGAGATCTAGTGCACTGGCCTCCTTGCTGCTCCCCAAACAAGACACTCCATCTCTTGGCTCTGGGTATTTGTACTGGTTGTCCTCCATGCCTGGAACACTCCACTGAGGCCCTCTCCAAAGATCCAAATAGGGGGAAAAGTGTCAACATCCAGGTTCATCCCCTCTTCCTGCTTTCTTCAAGTCTCAGCGAAAATCCCACCTTCTACAGGAAAACTTTCCTGGTCCCCCTTAATTCTAGTGCCTTCCCTCTGTTACCTTTCTCCAGTTCAACTTATAGATAGCTTTTTGGTACAGAATTATTTGCAGGTTGTCTTCCCTGTTAGACTGTGAGCTCCTTGAGAACAGGAACCATCTGTCATTTTTGTATCCTTAGCTCTTTAGCACAGTGACTGGCACATAATAGGTATTTGATGTCTATTGATTGACTGATTAAAAACCTGGTTTCAGGTCCCACTGATACATCCTGACTGCATTACCCCTAGGGAGCTACAAAACCTCTCAGACCCTCACACAGCTCTGAGGCTGTGATTTTCAGAACAGTGTCATAGTTCCACGAGTAGATGAAATGACTGGTCTGGTTAGGACAAACAGGCAAAAAATGGCAGTTATATTTGCTTTCAGTAAGAAAAATGGTCTTGGATTAAAGTAGAGATTTCAGAGACTTAATGTTTCCTTAAAGAGATAGCAAAAATTTTTAATAATCCACAGAAGTTGAAAACAATATTTAAGTACCAAAAGCAGTAAAGAATTATTTGGACTAAAAAATAGGGCACCTACCAGTGGTGGGATACATAAAGAATGAGTCTGAAGTCCCTCTTCACCTGTAATTCAAGAGCCTTTACACAGAAATATGAATTCACTTGTACTTAAGTCACAATGAATGACCCTGGGGTTGTCATAAGTACAACAATGATTCCATTATCTAGAATCACCTATTTGTTAAAAGGGCCTTTGAGCTGCTCCATATTTGTATAAAAGCTTTTGTTATCAGTATGCTGGAGTTCTACTGTGACAGGACTTTTAAACTTGATGAAACTATGGACAGCTTTTTAAAAAAATCATTTTAAGGTATAATTTTTATTACAAGTATTTTAATGTTGAAGAGGCAAGTCCTTTAAGAAAGATCAGCCATTTTGGTATGGTTTCCTTTGCTGGCAGTGGAAGACCCTGATGTGTTTTCTGACATGAAGGAGTAAATTAGCCATTCTGACATGTTGCATTCATGTTTCAGTTTGATTATTATTTTTTTTATCATTTCTAAATTTAAGCAAACAGGTCAATGCCTGTTTCTTTTTTGATTGTGTTTGAGCCATGCAATGAACTGAAACAGAATGCAGTTGAGAATGAACCTTGTGGACTGGGTAATGGCAAGGAGATGGGCTCTAGACTTTTTGTTGCGTTGGAATAAATTGAAGGTTCTTTTTGACCCCACTTCCAGTGGTGGACACAATAGGATGAGAAGTCGGTGACACTAAAAGAACTTGTGTCAGACTACTTCGTAGGCCTTTTTGAAAAATCTGTTGACCTTAAGAAATTATACTGCACTTAGCAATGATAATAGGTTTTCCTTCCTTCTTTGGAATAATTAATCAATTATTTAACTATAGAATAGTTTGTGCCTTTCCAGATTATGATAATATTTACATAGCACTTACTATATGCCAAGCATTATGCTAAGCATTTTGCAATCATTATCTCATTTGTTCCTCACAACTACCCTGGGAGGTTGGCACTATTATTATCTTTGTTTTACAAGTGAGGAAACGTGTTAAGTGACTTTCCCAGGGTCTCACAGCTAGGAACTATCTAAGATCATAGGCCCAGCGTACCTCCACTGTACTCCAATATGCCCCACTTATCACAGATACAAAGTGTTTTGCTGAAAGCCGCCCTATGACAGAGCTGGGACAATTATTTATTCCCATTTTACATCTCATCTTTTTTACAGATGAGGAACTAAAGCTTAGAGGAATTAAGCAACAGCTGTGATCACACAGCTAGTAGCTGGCCAAGTCAAGCCTTATTCCATAGCTAGCTAGCCTTCTGACTCCGAGTCCATTGCACATTATACTCATTTTTATATTATATATATACTATATGCTCATTATACATATTTTTTACTTTTGGGTGCTCTTGGCTGTATCAAACTAAAAACCTAAATATTTTATCTATAATATGTATCTGTGTATGTGCAAATCTAAAGTAGCAGGAAAGAAACAGAAAAAATCTAAGGCAATCAACATATTTGTATTTTATGACTATATATACATACACATGCATCTGGATATGTGCATATCTGTGCATGCATCTGTACATCCGCACATCTATGTATACACACGCACAGAGTAGAATAGGCTACTCATCATTTTGTACTGCCATTAAACGAGTGTCCTGTGTGCTCCTTCGTGGTGGCATGAAATAAGGAGTAGCTTCTTCCCTTGAGGCATGGCTGGTCCACAGTGATTCAGGACATCCCTTAAGACTTCAGGAAGTCGTTAACCCTAGAAACTTGGAACAGATCACAGAAGCCAGGACTGAGGGAAGAGGAGACAGATTAGCAAAGCCTTAAGTATGGGTTTTTAAGGGGTTTCTATCCTCTTTTCTAAGATAAAGAAAAATCTAGTAGCACAGTGGATAGAAAGCCGGGCCTGAAGTCAGGAGATCCAGGGTTCAAATCTGGCCTCAGACACATCCTAGCGGTGACCCTGGGCAAGTCACTAGACCCCTGTTGCCTAGCCCTTGCCACTTTTCTGATTTAGAATTGATATTAAGACGGGTACCGATTTGTGTTTTTTTTTAAAGGAAGAGAGAAAGAAAGGAAAATCTCCATTGATAAATAGATTGTCTGCTGATCAATCAAGTGCAACTAAAGCACTATTAAATTCTCACTTTATTGGATGCAGTGTTAACACGGATCTTTTTGAAGTGTTTGTGGCCTGGATCTATGGTTTCATGGGAGAAATTTCCAGCATGGTAATTCCTTTCACTGACACAGATCAGGGACTCAGCTAAAACCGAGGGCCTAAGAAAGTTGCCCCAGTCACTGAGTCGGTAAGTGATGGAGTGATTTTAAGTGGAGTTTCTAATTCTTGCTGTTGATTTTTGTTGGAAATATATAGAAATACTGATGGGTTTCTTTTGTATCCTGCTACTTTGCTAAAGTGATTCATTATTTCCACTAGCTTTTTAGTGGATGTTTGAGGATTCTCTAAGTATTCCATCATATCACCTGCAAAGAGGGACAGTTCAGTCTCCCCACTGCCTACTTTAATCCCTTCCATTTCTTTTTCTTCTCCAATTGCTACCGCTAGTGTTTCTAGTACAATATTCCATTATAGAGGTGATCATGGTCATCCCTGCTTCACTCCTGATCTCATGGGGAAGGCTCCCTGATCCCCCAGGCAGGGGTAGGTCTCCATCCCAGGTCTTGCTGACTCCAAAAACAGCCTTTTGACTCTCAATGAACTCTACAGTTTAATATCTTTATGTCTGGAACTCGCACAAATGATGGAGGGTGTAAATTGGAAGGTTCCTGTTCTCTTCCTTTCAGCTACCTTATCCCTAAAGAAAACTGTGTGATGAATCATAAAATGGCTTTTTATTTTGTTTTAGTGATTTATGTTCCTTGTCCTGCCCTTATTTCCTGCCTTTCATCTTCCTTCCTTTGATCCATCCGAGTAGGCAAACACATCTCCAGACTCACAGGCGAGGCAACTTGGAGAAGAGGTTAAAGCCAAGCGGCTGACCTTTACGAAATCTCGTGGAAACTGGCTTCTCGCTAAAGGACACAGTGTGGCCGTCCTGAGTGAGAAGCCGAGCCAGGCTTGCTGGGAAGGGGAGGCATGTCATCAGGAGAGAGTGGGAGCTGAATAGGCGAGAGATCATTACGGAGCAGTAATGACTGGGAAAGGCAAAAGGCATTTAGTTCACTTGGGGCTGCTTGCTTTTTCCCCTTGGAACCTCTCCAGCTACAGCCAGTTAGCACTGCTTTCACACAAGCGGTGACTGTGTGGAGAACAATACCCCCACTTTCTTCTCAGGCGGACACCCTCCCACCCCCGCTCCTTCTAGGCTGGGCTAATCAGTTTTCTGCATTCTTGGCTTACTCTTCACAAAGGCCATTTTCAACATGTAAAGTCTCCCCCCACCCCGTTCAGACGCGGACGCAGGAGCCACCTAATTCTCCCTACAGTAAAGTTTTTGTTTAAATGACGTTGTTCCCCTTGTTTAATCAAGTCACCCACTTCAGGGAGAATGAGTTTGCTGGGTTTGGGCTTTTGTTTTTTAGTTCAAAGCAAAGGCATTTACTCAGACGGGCATATGAAGAATAGTAGCCATATCTCCGAGGGAGGAGGGGTACACACGCACGAGCGGGCCAAGGCGCCTCGTCTCTAGCACCAGAGGCCCGGGACGTTCGGGCTCATCTGCTGGAGGTCTCAAGCTGCTTTGGCCCCAGTTCAGCATCTCCCCTATGTGGATTGCTTCCTTGAGCTCCCTCCCTAGTGTTGCTCTCTGCAGCCCGGCTCTCCCCGATTTTGTCGTTGTTCATTCAGTTGTTTCTGTCCCTTTGTGGACCCCGCGGACTGTACTGTCTGTGGGGTTTTCTTGGCAAAGAAATGGAAGCGGTTTGCCACTTTCTTCTCCAGTGGATCAAAGCAAACAGGCTAAAGGACTTGCCGAGAGTCACCCAGCTAGTGTCTGAGGCCAGATTGACCCGCAGGTCCAGTGCTCCATCCAGCGGGCCACCTAGCTGCCTCCTCCCATCTGCCAGGGCTCCTTCTCTCTTCTACTGCCAGAGGTCACACTCAAAGCCTTAGACTAGACTCGAGAACTGACAAGTTTGCCAAAAAAATGTGTCATTGTGTATTTTTCTAATGTCATTGTGATAAAATATCACCAGAGTATTGGCTAGAAGGTAACACTTTCTGTGCTGAGACACATAAAGATTGTCTACTAAGGTGTGGAGAATGAAGGGAGCCCTCCCACCAATGAAGTGACATATTCTCTAAATATGATGGTGCATCTCTAATCCTGTGCAACAAAAGAGCTCTAGACTTGGAGTCACCTCTTGGCTGTGATACAAGGTGTGACTGTGAAGTTTCCTTCACTTTTTTTTTTAAACCCTTACTTTCTGTCTTAGAATCAATACTATGTACTGGTTCCAAGGCAGACGAGTGGTAAGGGCTAGGCAGTGGGGGGTGAAGTGACTTGCCCAGGGTCACACATCGAGGAAGTGTCTGAGGTCACATTTGAAGCCAGGAATTCTTGTCTCTAGGTTTGGCTCTCAATCCACTGAACTACCCTGCTGCCCCTCCTTAACCTTTTTGAGTCTTAGTTTCCTCCTCCACAAAATGGGAATAATACTTGCACTGCAGAATTGGAACATCAGAGTAGGGAGGGATCTCAGATGTTATCTATACCAACCTGTACCTGCATAAGAATTTTCCTCTACAGTGTCTTTGATAAGTGGTCATCTAGTTATCTACTTTAGATTTCTCTAGTGAGGACAACCACTACTGTGGTAACCCTTTCTACATTTGGAGAAGCTCTGATTATTTGGAATTTTCTTACATCAAACCTATAAGTGTGATTGCAAACTCACAGGATTCTTGTGAGGAATGCATTTTCTAAATATTAAAATGCTATTAGGAGCCGCTATTGAGGTTCTAAAGACGAGATAGTGGTATATTATAAACCTATTACTTTCCAGGGCATACTAATATTTTTACAATCCCCACATAATTATTAGATTTACTGAGAGCTCTTGATTGTCGATGCCAGTGGAAGGAAGCAGAAGTCCAGATAAACACAATGAATCTTGTTCATACTCGTACATAGCTTCATAATGCAGTATATTAGATTTTTTTGCTGCATGTTTCCTTTCCCAATTACCTTTGTTTAGGCAAGTACTGAAATGAGTCTGTCTTTCCAAAGCACATACCAATTAGATGGATGAGGGAGCGAGCGCCAAAATATTATGGGTGGCTCCCTGTGACTCCCTCTCCATCATTCTCTCACCTTTTTCAGGGAGTTCAGTCTTGAGCTCAGTCTTCTTGCCTATAGCTAAGGTGAGTTCTTGCTGTTCTCTCCATCATCCTCTTCTCCCAATTCTTCATTTCCACTCCCATGACCTAAGTCTCACACAGGAATCGCCACCATGGCCAATCATTCCATTTTTATTATATAGAAATCTGAATATCCTTCCTTCGCCCATATTCTCTTATTCCATTCCTCCACGCCGGTCCAGGCCATCCATCGCTTATGCTGTGGCTTCCCTTTCAGCCCTTCACAACCTCGGCCTGTGGTTAGCTAGTTCAGCCATGAGCTGCCCTCCACTCTTCAATTCCTTGCTCCCTTGCTCTATGCCCGAGGAGGGCTGGCCGCACTCTACGTGCTGCTGAATGAGGCTAGACAAAGTGACAAAATCCATACTAGTCAGTGCGGTCAGGATTAGAAGTATCAGTGGCTGTCAGGTATTCGCAGCTTCTGCATCTTTACAAAACTCATCAATGGTGTGTTCTTTTTTTTTAATGGTGTGTTTCTTAAAACTTACCAAAGCTTCAGTTAGTGGGATTACCCAAACTAGAAATAGAGGTGATTGCAAATTTACCTTGAGATTTCACAATAAGGGTATTATCCATCAAGGCAATTCTGTTTCTCAATCTTGCCATAATCTCATTTGTAAATCACACAGATTTCTAGTTTGAGTAATCCCATGAAATGTATGAGCCCATATTTAAACAGAAAGAAGATAATGGACTAGATTACCTTTAGGAAATTGCAAAGCTCTTTAATGACCTTGCAGACTTCTTCCATAAAGATATACCTTTTTAATACCAGTATTCATATAGATAAAAATGATACAAGTTAAGACGTGTATGGGTTGCAATATGTATTGATCTAAAATAATGAATCAAATTAAAAACAGCTGATTAAGAAATCATGCATTCATTGCTAAATAGCTATATAATTATAAGCAATTAAATTAGCATCTATTAGACTTTAATTAGGAGTTGGTTGTTAACTGTTGGCCTTGTCATTGAAGCAACAAATTGCAAATGCATTTCTCTTCTAGTTGGTTACAAACACATGCCACAATCTCCTTCCTACTAACAATTTCTAGAGGCTCTTTAATGATTTATACTTTTCATAAACAGTGCAGAAGCAAATTTTTAATGAGAAACTACAATACCTTTTTTTTTCTTTTTCTTTTTTTTTAACCCTTAATTTCTGTGTATTGGCTCCTAGGCAGAAGAGTGGTAAGGGTAGGCAATGGGGGTCAAGTGACTTGCCCAGGGTCACACAGTTGGGAAGTATCTGAGGCCAGATTTGAACCTAGGACCTCCCATCTCTAGGCCTGACTCTCAATCCACAGAGCCACCCAGCTGCCCCACTATAATATCTTTTTAAAAAAATAAGCATATGTGCTGATCTTTTAAATACTGACCCTATAAAATTTTAATGTTATAATTGGTCTCTCTTACCTGAGCTCTATTTCATGATGCTGGAATTTCTCTCATTTCTATCATATAATCACCTGGGAAGTACCCTTGAGAGGGACACTGAAGACCCATGCTATGAGAAGTTTCTTGATAATCTTTCTCATAAACCACTTTAAAATAAAATAATAAAATACACCTAACATTTATTAAGTACATACTGGGCAATCATTGCTCAAGTCCCTAAAGAGACTTTGTCCATTCTGGCTCTGTATACCTTCCATGACTGGCAAATACCATACATACTATGTGAAATGTGACTTGCAATTCATTCACTACCTCCCTCAGAGGTTATGAGGAAAATACTTTGTAAACTTTAAATCCCTACGTTAATGTGAGTTATTGTTGTTAGGTTAGCCAGCTATAACAAACAATATTACATTGTGCAATAGAGAGTTACAAAACCTAATACTCGGTGTGGTCTAACAGGAAGGTTATTACCCATGAAAGATCAGGAAAGAACTAATGGGGAGTTGACACTTGTCTAAAATTCCAAAGGCTGTGTGAGCAATTCAACAGGCAAAGGGAGGAAAGGAATTCCTGGCTAGGGAAGAACATGAGCAAAATCATGGTCTGAGAATGCAATGAATGTTTGAGGTGATAAATAAACTGGGGTGAAGAATTGAATGTCTAGAAGGGAATCATGAATGTAGCTAGAGAGGAAAGGCGGCTACTCATTGTGAAGGATCTTGCAAGCCAAGTAGAAGAGTCTGAACTTTGCTCAGTAAGCAATAGGGAGCTATTGCAGATTTATGAGCAAGAAAGTAAGGTAGGCATGTCTATAGTGAAGGATGTTTGTCCTGCCAGCAGTATGAAGGTTGGATCGAAGTGGGGAAAAAAGCAAAGGTAGGAAGACCAATTGGACTATGTTCGAGGTAAAGAGATGACAGTCCTGGGAAGTGGCACTGGGAACAGAGAGGAAACAGATTTGAGAGGTTTTGCTGAGATGAAATGGACAGGTCTCAGAAACTGACTAGTTATGAGAATTGAATAAAAGAAACTAAAAAAACAACAGCAAAATTAAAAAATCAAAAATCAAGTGAGTAGTGAGGCCACCAAGCAGAAATAGTAGCAGAAGTTATTTAAGTAGGAAACGTAATTAGCTAGGTTTTGAACGTATAAGGTTTATTATTATAATTATGCTTGAAATACATGGTCTCTCTTGATCCTCATAATAACCCTGTGTAAGAATAAAGGAGCCAGTCATAGGATGTTTGATAGATGGGAGATAGAGAAAGTCTATATGGTGAGTCTTCCAGCTCTCCCCTGGGACCAAATATACACTGGGATACTTTAAGGGGGTGTCACCCCAAAACTGGGTGACCTGGATGGTCGTGCCACTCCTCAGGAGTCGGGGGTGAGGGTTCCCTATAAGAGGAGGTATGTGGTACCCCAGTCCAATCCTGAATAAGGACGAGGTTCACACAAACCTCCACCTGATCATTTAAATTCACAGCAGGTGATCTGGCTTCAAGATGGAGGCAGCCAGACCAAGCTGTGGTTCCCCTCTCCCTTGTAGTCTCTCAGGCACACTGGAATGCTATCTGACTGATGAATGGCTTTTATTATTTGCAAATCAGGGATTGGGGAAAGGGGTGAAGGGCAGAGGGATTTTTGTGGTGCCCTCTTCTCTATTTCTATGGGGTCTGTCACTTGGGTGGGAACCTTTGGGGTTCCCACTCCTAAGCTTCTTCCCCCGCCCCTTCTCCTTCTGTTTCCATTTCTATTTTTCTGTTTTTATCCTTTTCTATTATTGTAAGTTTTGGCTGAAAGGGTGTCTCAGCAAGGTTGGGTAATGGGAGAAGGAGATTAAGAAATTGCTACCAAAATGGAGTCCAAAAACTTATCTGACTCTATGGTTGAAGTCTTGATGGGTGAGATGCGATGAAATGGCTTTGATCAGGGAATCAGGGTTTCAATTTCCAAAAGAAAGAACCTCAGGAAGACCTCAGGACTGGATCTGAGCTGGGTTGTCCTCCTCCTCTCTCCTCCCAGTCCTTCCCCTGAAGTCCTCTCTTCTTCTTCCTCAGAGAAAAATCTCCCAGAATCCTTCCTGGTTGCAACTGTCAGCAACTGCCTTCTCTGGCTCTTTTTGTCCTGTCCCCCTTGCACAAATCCCATCCTTACACCTGTGAGGTAGCTGCTACAAGTACCATTCCCACTTTACAAATGAGAAATCAGACACAAATCCAGTTTTCTCCTGACTCCCATTGGGCATCCTTTCTACTATATTAGACTTCCATTGAGTTTTAGGTGCCAAAGGCAGGAAGGGAAGGAAAAGGATGAAACATTGATTAAACCAGGTGCCAGGCACTGTGCTAAGCTCTTTACCCATTTGAACCTCACAACAACCCTGGGAGGCAGTTGCTATTACTATTTCTATTTTATAGTGGATAAAATGGAGGCAGACAGAGGTTAAGCAACTTGCGCAGGGTCACACAGTGAGCAAGTACCTGACACTAAATTTGAATTCAGATCTTCCTGCCTCCAGGACCAGCCCTTTATTTAGCAGCACCTAGCTGCCTTAGTGGGACATCCAAGAGAGATCCTGGAGACAAAATTGGAATTCTGACCCTGGAGCTCAGAAGAGAGGTCCGTCTGAAAATAAACATTTGGGAGTCTTCTGCCAAGAGTTAGTAGGTGATGTTGTGGGAGTAAATGGCATTGCCAAGGGAGAGACATATTCTTTATTCCAGTCAAACAAATAAAGGAGTCAAGATGCCACCTTTACTGGTTTTCTGTCCCTCCCTTGTCATCAAACAATCTCCAGCCTTCCCGTGCCTGTGACTAGGGATTCCAGTGAGAGCAAGCTCCATGAGGAGGTGACAGAGAACAGGGTCCAATCCTGTCCTAAGTGCATGCACTCTTCAGCTCCACCTCAGAGAAACCCTCATTTTCTTCAAAGCACAGCCCAAACGATCTCCCCAAATACTAGTATATAAACACACACACATATGTCTCTTTCTCTCTCTCAATATAACCTACATATATGTGTACTCTATCTACTTACCCACTTATATATTATCTATATATTATATTATCTATAAATTCCTTGAAGACAAAGACTTTTATTTTTTGTCATCCTATCGCCAGTGGCTAGCCCAGTGCCTTGCATAGAGTGGACACTTAATAAATATCTAGCTCCATCACAACAAATATTTGTCTTGTCCAAGGTGTTGTGTTCTTCTAGATTGCCTTTAGGCAGCTAGGTGGTGCAGTGGATAGAATGCTGAGCTTGGAATCAGGAAGACGACTCTTCTTAAGTTCAAATCCAGCCTCAAACACTTAGTAGCTGTGTGACCCTGGGCTTGTCACTTAACTCTGCCTCAGTTTCCTTATCTGTAAAATGAGCTGGAGAAGGAAATGGCAAACCACTTTAATAGCTTTTCCAAGAAAATCCCAAATGGAATAGCAAAGCTTAGGACTGCAACTGAAAAGAATGAACAATAACTATAAATATCTTATGACTTTTTGAAAAACAAACCTTTGGTTAATACCTAGGTTAAGGGGTCAGATAGATGAGTAGCCAGTTGTAAGAGGTAAAAAAGGGTTTTGGTTAGGAGAATATTAAAAGGTTTGGTCACCAGGGAATTGAACAATTATCAATCCCCAATTAAAGAATAACCTCAAGTCAAAATGACTTTCATGGAAGTTTATTTACAAATGAGAAGAGGAAGAGAAAATCAGAAAATCAGAAAGAGGATAAGATAGGATAAGTAAACTAACACACTAGGTAATTTTCTCCAGCACCCTAGTTTAACCCAGGCAGATCTAATTAGTCCTCAGTTGAAGGGGGCTCAGCCTTGAGCCCAAGACCAGAGGGCCCTGGAGGGCCGGAGATGAATGAAGCAGGAGCTTCAGTCACAGAGTCTCTTTTTAAAGAACATTTCCTTTAGAGAAGTCCAGGAAGATTTAGTCTTTATACTCATCACATATAATTCCAAGGGCGAGATTAAGAGTAGTCTCACCTAGTCCAAGGTCTTAGCCAGAGCTCCTCCAGGTCCAAGTCATGAACAAGAAGAGAGCTACAGGAAGTTGTCACTCTTTTAAAGGGGCTTCTTTTGCATCACTTCCTGTGCCTTCCTCTTAGTTTACGTGTCCAATCACAACACAGTGAAGGAGACAGAAGAAAAGTGATTAGAGAGGTAGGATAGCCAGGAGACCACAGGGCTTTCTGAAGCTGAGGAGAAATTTTCCATTTGAAGATGATGCAGTCAACAGTGTTAAAAACTGCAGAGAGGTCAAGGAGGATAAGTTCTGAGCTCTTAGGAAATTAGTCATGATTTCAAAGCAATCTTTGGAAATGGGATTTGTAAAATCCTAAGGAGATAGTTGATAATGAACACTGAGGAAGTAGAGGCAGGTGTTGACAACTTTTTCTATAAACTTAGTAGTAAAGGGAGAAAAGATGAGATACAAGGATGAAGGGAAAGTTTGTTTTGTTTTTAAATTCAGGAGATCTGACTGTGTATATATGCATACAGGAAAGCAGGAAATGGAGAGGCAGAGACTGGTGATGCATTGAGAACTGGTTACTGTGGAAGAATGAGAGAGGTGTCTACAGTGGGAACAAGCTCTTTGAGGAAATAACAGAATGGTATCAAATCCTCAAATAAATTATTAATCCACAATTATGTGTGTCATTTGGAATGGTTGTAAGTCCTTTCCTAGGAGACTCTCTGCTACAACTTCCCCTGACACCTCCCACTTCCTTTGTGGGAGGTGTTAGAAAAAGTATAAAAGGGAAAGTTTGGCACAATGCTGGAAGCTCCACTCTCTACCCTCTAGGATCCTGAGCACTCTCTCTTGTGCAACATGGAAAATGGCAGGGTGGAATTCCTGCAAGATACAGGGTCAAGCCTCACCCAGAGTTCTCTAGGTGGGGGTCCCCTGGAACTCTGGGTGAGGCTTGACCCTGTATCTTGCAGGAATTCCACCCTGCCATTTTCCATGTTGCAGTATAGGAATTCTACCCTGCCATTTTCTGTGTTGCACTTGGCACCTTTTCCCCTTTCTATCTACCTCCTAATTTTTCCTAGACCTTCCCTTTCCAATAAAATAAAACCCAGATATTCTAAACCCTAAGTTGCTCTCTGATCTTTCATTTGAGCCCCTGAAGGGCTCTGGTTAATTTCCCACTGGCTGGGCTGGGGACCCACTACCTTCCTTTCCCTTCCTCTACCTTCCTCTCTCCTTTCTTCCATTCCTCCAATCCTCTACCTTCTCCCTAATCCCCTTTACATATGTTTGGTGGTCTAATGGCCACTTCCCAAATTCAATGAAAAGAAAAAAAATACAATGAAAAAGAATAATGCAAAATTTGTGTAGTCTTTTGCTATTTTTTGTGATTTTTAGCTCCATGTCCTTATTATTAAAAGAAAAGCTGAACCTTTAAAAAAAAGTTTTGTTTTACTTTATTATTTTTGAAACCCCTTTAATTAAATTTTAAGTGTTGATTAATAGATTTCATTTTTTACATCGAATTAATTTCCAAATATATCTATCCCTTTTCACCTACCCAGGAAGCCATACTTTGTAACAAAGAATAAAAAACAAAAATAAAACCAGTTCATTTTTTTACTTTTAGCAAGGAAGTTACACAACTTTCTAAGTGACCCCTAACAAGACTTCCCAAATCATATTTGCTGTCATTACATTTAGTGATTTAAGTAACAAAATCATGTCAACAGAGGAAAAGACTTTGTCCCTGAACTAGCCAATCAAACATTTTATTTATTTATATTGACATCTTATCCTTTCATTTAACCAGTAAAGAGAAAACTGGACAATATACAATGAATTCTTGGAATTCCATATATTCACCTTAATTGTTTTTCATTCCAGTTTTTCAAGTGCCCTTTATTTACTGGTGGCTATATATTCCTATGGATATGATACTTTTTTCCCTTAGTTTTTAATCACTAGTTAGAAGATTAGTGCTGAGTTGAGACTTGTTTAGTTCCTTTTTCCTCAAATTCCATAAAAATATTACAGTTTATGGCCAGTTATCTACAGAAGATAACAGAGGAAACTATCTAAATAATTCAACCAAAATACATCATTTTGGCCGATGAGTATGTCTATGTGTAAACTTTTTATGGGTTAATTTTGTTTCTTTCTAGTTTCTTTGTATTTGTTTGTTTTCCTTTCCTAAGCTAGCAAACTTTTCCTTCTACAAATGTGAGTCCCACTGATGATGGCCTTGAACTTTAATGTCAACTACTAAAAAATGTAGCTTTTATCACTTTGTAAATGCAGCCACCAGAGGGAGATATATACCTTTTAGCAGGCAACCATGCCAGCCTGTAATGGACAATGAAATATATATAGTGTATGCTATTTTTTAGTCATCAAAATAAGAAAGTGAACATATTCTATCCTAAGCTGTCACCTACCAAATGTATTGTAATGATGATATTTCTCAAGGAATTTCACATAAGCCAGTTGGGAATTTGAGGAAAAAAATCATTTTTTCTACCTAATATAGTCTTTAGTTTAACATGCTTCTGATGAAAAAGAAAAGGTTATTTTAGAGAGTATGATGTCATGTTTAAATCCAAGTATTAAAAGTGCATATTTTGTTTTTAAAATAGCTTAACAGTTTTTAAATATCTCCTTCCATGCTATCCTTGGTTAAATACATCCCATTATTAGCAAAGCTAGAAAAGTCTTATTTCAAACCAAAGCAAACTATTCATTAAGTTAAAAAAACCCAATATAGTCAACACAGAACATTTAAACTGGCAACACAGTGTAGTGGATCAAGGGCTGGCCTTCTTGGAATCAGAACAGCCTGGACTCGGCTCCCTCCTCTGCAACAGAATTTCCCCCTCGATGCCCCCAAGAAACTTTGTGTGTAATTCTAAGTTATGTGTGTATTTCTGACCTTCTGGGGAGGGAATTTTCATGCCAGAAGTTCCCTCCACCAATAATGTCATGGGACTGGGCTGATATGTATGTGTTTATATGTAGATATGTACATGTGTATATAATTCCATATTGAAAGAGATATATTTCAAAGAGGGGACATAAGTGGAACTCAGTATTAACCACGATGGTTTGGGGAAAATGTCAGAGTAGTAAGGAGAAGGCATAAATAATCCAAACATCATTTATATTTGGTTTTGGAATGAATGTGTATGTGAGAGCCTATTCTACTCTGAAAGGAACAGATAAATTGGATATTCACTTGTTGTTCAGCCATTTAAAAACATTTTTTATTTAAGTATTTTTCCATGGTTATGTGATTCATGTTCTTTCCCTCCCTTTTTCCCCACCTCCCTCCCAGAACCAACAAGCAGTTCCACTGAGTTATACATATATTATCGCTCAATACCTATTTCCATACTATTCATTTTACTTTTTATCTTTCTTTTTTCTTTTCTTTTTTTTTGTTTAGTCATTTTTCAATCATGTCTATCATGATCATATTTGGGGTTTTCTTGGTAAAGTTACTGGAGTGGCTTGCCATTTCCTTCTCCAGCTCATTTTACAGGTGAGGAAAATGAGGCAGAGTTAAACACCTTGCCCAGGGTCACCCAGCTAGAAGGTGTCTGAGGCTGGATTTGAACTCAAGTCTTTCTGACTGTGTGCTCCACTGAGCCACCTCATTGCCCTAAATAGCATCCATCTAAACGTCTCTTGGGATGCCTTGCTTCCAGGATTAAGGAAGTGATGGCCCCTCTTGGTCCTAGTGGTCCTCATGAGGCCACATCCGGACTATTGTTTTTCAGTAACAATTTAATCCTGAGAGTATGATATATATGCAGAAATAAATATGACATAAGTTAGACCTAAGACGGCAAAGAAAGGGCTCAGAAAAGGTACAAGAAATTTTGATCAAAGATTGCCTTTACCCTCAAGTATTTCAGAGATGATTTCTGGAGAAGGTAGAATTTAAACTGAGCCTTGAAGGAAGAGAGAATTTTCAAAAAGTAAAAGTAAAGGGGGCTGCTATGTGATACAGTGGATAAAGAGCCAGGCTTGGAGTCAAGAGGTCCTGAGTTCAAATTTGGTCTCAGACATTTCTAGCTGTATGACCTTGGGCAAGCCTAGCCATTGCCCTTTTTTCTTAGAGTTGTTATTTAGGCAGAAAGTAAGAATTGTTGTTGTTGTTGTTGTTTTAAAGCAAAGTTAAGGAAGAAATATATTCTAAGAGGACAAATTATCCAAAAACTCAGAGATAGGACAAAGTAGGCCAAGATCTGAGAATATCGATCAATTCAGTCTGATTGGAAGAGTGTGTGAAGAAGAAGAGTGTGAAATAAAATTGGAAAGGAAGATTGGAATTAACTGTAGAGGTCTGTGTAAGGTATCCAGTGTTTTTGAGCAAGTAGATAACCACCTAATGTGCAAAGTTGGGCCTTAAGAATATTATTTTGGCAGCTGTGTGGAGGACAGATTGGAGAAGAGAAAAATGAATTTGCACATTTTAACTCCTGACTGAAGTTGTGAGAGATTCCAAAAGGTGGGATTGAATTAATGGATAATGATCCCTAACAGAGAAATGCTCAGTGTTTAGTGCCCATCTATATATCTCCTTTCTTTGAAAGAGTGAAGGATGATAAGCCTGACATCCTACAAGAATTCTCTATGGGCATTTGTATTTTCAGGGAGTCTTTTATGTTCCTTAAAAAAAAAAAAAAAAAACAGGCCTTAGATACTTCCTAGCTCTGTGACCTTGGGCAAGTCACTTACTCCCAAATGTCTAGTTCTTACCACACTTCTACCTTAGAAAGAATACTTAGTATAAATAGTAAGGGTTAAAAAAAGAAATCAGAAAAAAAAGAATTTTAAATAAAATACAGAATAAAACATATATTTGGGGGCATGGCCAAATGTGGGAATTAATTTTGTCTAACTGTATATTTGTTAGAAAGGTTTTGTCTTTCCTTTTTTTTAATTGGGGTAGGAAAAAGAGAAAAAGAAAAATAGATTTGAAAGTAAAATGTTTTAGAATTATAGCTTTTGTATAATATAATTACATTTTTTATAATTCTAAAATAATTGAAAACAAAATAAGAGATTTTAAATAATCATATGTCAGTAAATAAATATTTATCAACTACATGGGCACAGAGTTATTATATGAGATACTTGAGTAGGATATATGCTTTGGTTTCCATTCTCAAGATATTAATAAATTGTTAGGTTAGAGAAGGGAAGCAAAATTCGTTTGTAGATGTATAAGACACTTAACAAATGTGATGAAGGTTAGAGATTGTGCTGGCAATCTGGTGATAGTTCTAAATAAAATGGTGAATTAGGCAAAAAATTGTCTTTGCCCCATTTCCCTTTTTGATACTATTTTGTCCTACAAACCACAAAACTATTTTCTTCTACAAACTATATAACTTTACTGCAAGATCCAGAGCTTTATACTGTGGTGCTACATTTTAGATTTGTCCTTCCTGGGCAACACCTTTTATTGTGGATATTTGAGATCTATAGACAGGAATGTGCTGGTAAATATTTAACAACCAGCTCACTGGGAGAAAAATGTATGTGATCTACATTTTTTAAGTTTAATCTGCATTATGATTATTTTCTCCATCACTTCCTTAAGTCTAGATAATCAAAACAACAAATAAAGCACTGATTTGTGGGCCTCTTTTCTGAGGCTCACATCAAAAGTTAACAATCAACTCTCCTGAGTTGGTTTGAACTGGCTGCAGCACACCCCTAAAGGATCAAAATATTTGATCCTGGAAGGTACATTAGAAATCATCTAGCTTAGTTTCCTTATTTTATAGATAAGGAAACTAAAGCCTATGGTTACATTAAATGGCTTAGTCATAGAAGTACTAATAAAGCCTGAATTTGAACTCAGGTTATCCGACTCCAAATCTAGGGATCTTTCTTCTACATCAGGCCACTTCCCACCAAAGCTTATGACACATTTCAGCCCTTTCATCTAGTAGTTTAATAAATTAATCATCTTTAAAGTATTGATCATTTGAAAAAATTATTCTTATTGATACTACTTGTTATTACATACTATTCATTTCCAAATCTGTCTAAATCCATCTTTCCCCCAATAAGTCATCCTCTGCAATAAAAATTTAAAAGAGAAAAAAAATTCATTACAACTAAAACTTTATTATTTTTTCATCTCTTTTTTAGGGTCAAGTATTGTCATTATAATTTATATAGGCCACAATTTAAAAAAAATTATATTATTGTAGTTGTCACGAATATTTTCCTGATTTTGCCTACTTTGCTCTGAATCAGTTCATGTAAGTCTTCCCGTGATTTTCTCAGTTCATTATATTCATTATTCCTTAGGAGAAAATAATATTTCATTGCATTCATGTACTACATTTTGTTTATTCATCCCATAATCAATGGGCACATATTTTGTTTCCACTTTTTTCATGACACAAAAAGTGCTGCTATGAATATTTTTGTATATGTGGGATCTTTCTGTCATTGACTTCCTGGACAAAAGAAGGGAATATGCCTAGCAGTGGATCAAAGAGTATAATATTTGAATCATTTTAAAATATCTGTGTGTGTGTGCGTATACATATATGAAATTCCAAATTGCTTTCCAGAATGGCCGGACCAAATCATAGATACACTTGACATTATATTAGTATGTTTATTTTCATAGTTTATTTTCATAATTCTTCCAACACTTTCTATACTCCTCTATCTTTTTTTATATTTTACTGAGTATGGGATAAAGGTGCAGAATTATTTTGATTTACAATTTATATTATTAATGATTCAGTGTTTCAGGAAGTTATTAATAATTTAGGATTCTTCTTTTAAGAAATAGTTGCTCATAGCTTTTGACTATATATCCATTCAGGAATGGCTCATATTCACATACATTTGTGTTAACTTCCTCTCTAACATGTCCCAAAAGTTTTGGGAAAGTTTTAAGCCTTAATAATTTAAACCTTAATAGCTTCAACCTGCGCTAATACTTTTGAAACATCTTCTATATCTTGGAGAAGCAGGCTAAAACGTGTTAATAATTGATAATGGCTTTGAGAGATATTTTCAATGTGTCCTAAGAATGTTATGTCTAAACTCAGAGATGAGTATCTATTGTTAGAATTTAAGGAATCATGGCAAACATTGAAAGGTGAGACAATTTTTCTTATGAGATGTTTTCTAGAGTTCCTAGATCTTTAAACAATAATTTATGCAATGTGTAAGAATAAATTTGATGCTATGGTTCTACAAATAAGGGAGAGCTTTCCAAAGGGGAGTGGACTAGAGATTTTAAAAGGAGAGTAAGATTGTGGTATGGCATATAGAAGAGGATTTGATGAAAGAGAAAAAAATAAGAGCTAGATTGGAAATACCTAGTAGAAATCTTTAAAGGAAATAATCTTTTTCAATGGAGAGGTTATAGACTCAATGGAGAGTTGTCTTGCAGGCGTGAGTATCAGACTCACATGACAGTAGGCATGAAACATGAATAATTGCAAAATGCTTTTAAATAAGGAGAGGCTGGACATTAGTTCAGTAAAAAGGGAAGAGTAACCACAGAGTAGAATGATGTGAGAAAACAGATCTTACCATTATATTCTGTCTACTTGAAATAATGAAGAAATGTGATCTTTGTTACCTTTAAAACATATATTTCTATGACTATATCCCCACCCTTCAAAATCCTCTAACATCTAAACATCTGAACAAAAGATTCAGGAGTAAATCCTATACAGAGTTTTCTTATGTATCCCTGGCTTCAAAAATTATTAGGAATTGAAATTGCATGATGGCAGGATACTATGCCAAAATTCCCAAGCATGAAATATTGTCCTGCTTGCTAATAGGAGTGAAACCCTCCACATCCACTGTCCAAGGTGCTGCAGCAACTTGAGATTTCTGAAGCTATTGGCATTTAGAGCCTATTATAACTAGGGCAGTTGGGACTATAGGTTTTAGTACTCTTGTCTAAAACAACTTTGAAAGACATTTACAATTTGATAAATGTTGCCATACTAGACTTAACACTATGGTATTTGTATATCCAAGAACAGCTTATTTTCTGACCACAATCATGTGTGTGAGTACTCTTCACCTCTAAATTGGTTTCTATATGTTTTGCAAGCTACTTAATTACCCATATGATTTTTCAGTAACTTTTAGTTTGTTTATTTGTAGACAGGTTTAGTAGTTGTAGGAATGTTATTTATTTATTTACTTATTGGGTTCTGTTTAGGTGTATAATATAGATGGCACATACAAGTGCTATATAAAAGATTTAGTTCAACTCTCTTTTGTTTGAGTTTTAGAACATGCTTGAAGGATTTTCTCTGTTTCCCCATTAGATTCTTTGTTCCAATCAGAGAATAAGCATAAGATTTGGCTACTACTAGGTCCAGCTTTACTCTTCAGTTTGCCATTCCTGATACCTGCAAACTGAATGAACTTTGTCTGTTATATACACATAACATAAGTATAGATAAGCTTTTTTATGATTCACAGGATTTCAAATTTCCTTTTAAACTAGAGCCCATATCTAGTGTTTTGTTCTTTTAGGTATATATCTTAAGTACCTAACACCCTGCTCTCTATTCCCTATTTGTGCTCAATAAAGATTTACTTTTGAAATTTTATAATTACAAACTTAATGATCATAAACAAAAACAAATAAGCATGCCAAATAAGAAATATATTCTTTCACAAAAACTCTTAGAATTTAACAAGATGGAACAAAACTATCTATTTACTTTATATACCCTTCCAAGTCTATCTGAAGACTTTACTCAGAGTTATAATTAGGAATCCTTTCACTTGCAAAAACAATTGGGGTGAGAGGCCCAGAGGATAGTCTGAGCACTAATACAGTTACCTTGGGAGGAGGGGACCCAGTCCTTTAATGAATCTGGCTGGTGCCACTACAAATGTGATATATAAATGCAGACTCCAAGAAATAGTTTGCCATAATGAATAAGAAGGTGATAGCTGAGGCAAGTAAGGGAATAGGGCTGATTCATGTAGTGCAGGACAACAAAGGACTATGATATGTGAGGCTTGGGTTGGAAGTCTCTCAACCACTTTCAGGAAGGAAAATCTTCTGGATATGGGCATCTTGGGGGAAAAACCCTGGTGACTTCATCCTAGTTACAGTTTTGATTTTACTTTTGGCCTTATTCTCTATATTTTACATAATCATAGCTAAAGTGTATACAATTCTATCTCTGAATTTCCTTTTCTTCACTTTTTATAGAACTTTCCATATTTCTCTCTGGTCTTCATACTCATTATTTTTTTAGTACTATGGCATCGCACTAAAATAGCAAAAGTATTTAATTTATTTTCTATTAGATACATAAGTAATTTTAAATGTTTTAATAATTGCAAATAGGGCAACTTTACATGTTTTTACTGATATGTCCTTTTTTCACATATATGAGATTTTTAGGATAAAATCAAAAGCATTTTAAAGGCATGGTCAGTTTTTAAAGTTTCTTTTTATTATAAATTTAACAATCAAAAATATGAACATTTTAACTTATAAAGAACAAAAAGACTCAAACCAGTGTGTTTCTTTTATGTACATTTTTTAAAAGTCTCTATTAAATTTAGTATGGAAGTAACAGAATTGCCCTCTTTCTTTGTGTTGTCCTCTGAACTTCTTTTTGGTTTCTCTTGTATTTAAAAATATTTCATAGATGCTTTTTTCCCTTCTTTTTTGAATCTCTATCTCTACCCATTAACTCTACTTCCTCAATGGAATCCCTCACTGTAAAAATAAATACAATTCAACAAAACAAATCAACACGCAGGTCTTATCTGGAAATATAGGTCACAGTTTACATCTTGAGTCTCTCACTTCTTTCTCAAGAGATAGGTTTTATTCCTAGTTGGCTGAAGTCATAATTGGTCAGTGAATTGATCGGCTCATTGATCTGAGAGTTCTGTTCTGTAATCTTTCCAACTTCTTTTCCTTTACATTTTTGGGGTCATTATATAACTAGTCCTGATTCTGCTCACTCTTCATCATATTGAAATGATCCATTTGGAGAATTCCTATTTATCAATATGTTGTTCTCTAAAACATTTATGCCCATCTACAATCCTAGGAAGAGTATACACATATAATTCTTGCTTGACTTGGAAGGGCAGGAGCATTTTGCTGTTCAATTTGTTCCTATGTGCATTATCTAATTGCTATTAAGGTTACCATAGCCAATTTTATGATTGGTAGATACATTATCTGGCCTGGAATTAAAGAAGACAAAATGAGGAGTTGGTAGGAATCAAAACAAGACCCTCTCTGAAGATTAAGGCTCTTCTTTCATTACTGGATGGTAAATTCTCTACATATTTGTGGCTTATTTTTTATGTGTAGAGTGTAGTAAATGTATCCAGTATGCTATTGCCATTAATAATAATAGCAGCTGACATTTATGTAGGGTTTTAAGAGTTTGCAAGACACGTTACCCAAATTATCTCATTTGAGTCACAGAATAGCATTGTCAAGCCATTTTACATATAGGTCCAGATTATGAAATGAGAGTGAATTGCCCAGGTTCACTTAGGTAGTTAATGCCAGAGAAACACTTTAAATATCTTTTAAATTTAAAATTTTAAATACCAGGGCCCTAGGCTAATATCATAGGTCATCTATTCTTTCATCCTGATCATGGTTACTTTTAGGCAGGTAAGCTGTGCCATGAATTGAGTCCCAGATCTAGAGACTAGACGACCTGAATTCAAATTTGGTCTGAAACATTTACCAGCTGTAGGATTCTGAGAAAATCACTTAACTTCTATCTTATAGTTTCCTGAAATATAAAATAGGGATCATACTAGCATTTACCACTTACCAGGATAGTTTTGAGGACCAAATGAGAGAATCTTTGTTAAGTACTTAGCACGGTGCTTGGCACAAAGTAGACACTTAATAAGTACTTATTTCTTTCTCTTCCTTACACTCCTATTTTGAATTTATTTATTTATTTATTACCAATTACATGTAATAACAAATTTCCACGTAAGTTTTCCAAAGTTATATGATCCAAATTGTCTCCCTTCTTTCCTTCCCTCCTTCCCCCAAAGTTGACAAGTAATTTGATTTGGGTTATATATGTATTTTCATGCAAAACACATTTCTATATTGTTCATTTTTGTAAGTGAATAATCATATAAAACCAAAACCCAAATAAACAAGTCATACTCCTATTTTGGAAGTTAAATATCCTGGGTTTCAGAAACCAGCAGTCTCAGACTTACAAACAATCCATCATCATTCCATACATAACTTGGTCACCAGACTTACCCCCAACTCTTCACTGCAACTCTACCCACCCCCAACACTCCTTTGCTTCTTTCATGAAAGTCAACAGGAAGAATTCTTAAAGCTTTTAGAGAACCCTTAGGCTTAGAAATAGAAAGGAAGAATCTGTGAAAAAGCTGATCCTAGGAGCAGATGTCTGGCTCAGATAAAGGGTGACCCTCCTTCCCTTTCTCACCTCCTATTTTTTTTCACTATACTTTTATTCAGTAATCTAAAATTCTCCTAAACAGAGATTCGTTTTGGTTAGCAAACATCATTTATAAAGTGTAAGCACTCATTTACACATTATTATGAATCAGTTTAATGTGATTACCTTTCTTCTTACACCTATCAGATAGGCACAGAATGAAAGAAAGTTTTGATTGGTGGAGACAGTAAAAAGGTAATGGGGAATAGAAAACAATTGAAAGATAAATCAAGTCTTAGTGGGGCTCCACTGTGGGTAGCTTAGTATATAATGAGACCACTGGATATCTAAGAACTGAGGATTGAACTATAGGTGGGAAGGTGCTAAAGATATATTTCTATTAGATTATAAATTTACTGAGGGCAAAGGTTATATTTTTTCATCTTCATATTCCTATAGCTTAGCATAATGCCTTATACATGAGCTGTTTATTAATACATATTTGTTGCTTTGAGTTGAATTTATTCTTTAGAAATGTTTAAAGTTTCTAGATATGAACATACACTCAAATTATAGAAAAATGAGACAATAAAAAACAACCCAAAAGAGTTCTGGCAATCACATTTGTAAACTTTTTGTTTTGTTAAAAAGACACCAGAAGCTCCATACTTTTTTTTAAAACCCTTACCTTCCATCTTAGAATTAATACTGTGTATTGGTTCCAAGGCAGAAGAGTGGTAATAGGGGTTAAATGACTTGTCCAGGATCACACAGCTAGGAAGTGTCTGAGGCCAAATTTGAACCTAGGACCTTCAATCCACGGAGCCACCCAGCTGCTCACTCCACCTCACCTCGACACTTTTAACAGTATAAAACTACTCTTAATTGTGTTCAACTTAAGACTTCATTTTACTTTCCATGATCCTTCCCTGTTCTTCCTCCCTCAGACTTCAGTATCTTCCCCTTTTTTCAAATATCTCATAAAAGGCTAAATGATTTCAGGATTGTATAACTAACTCCCTTATCTTAGTCCTCCCACCCCCAGAATTTTTCTGTTGCATTTGGTTTGTTCTTGCTGTCTTTCCTGTCTTTGTGACAATTCTTTCTCAATGAGCACATGGAATATTCAGATGATTAAATGCAAATATGGTAGTCTCATTTCCCAGTAAAGAAAAGATTCATTAGTTAATTCACGGAAAGGTGCTAAATTCATATTCACAACAGCCTTTTTGCTCTCACTACAGTAGCAGCCTGGGGGGGGGGGAGGGCATAGGCTTTTTTGCCTTTGCAATTAATGCAATTCAACGAGTACTTTCTAAGTGCCTCTTATTTGCCCTAGATTCTAGAGATAAAAAGACAAAAATGAAATCAGTCTCTACCTTCTAGGAGCTTACTTTCTACTGTAGGGAACAACATGTACATAGAAAAGTAAATATATATGAAGTAAATACAAACTAATAATTGGGAAATCCGAAAAGGCCTGTTATAGGAGATAGCAATAGAATTTAACCTTAGAAGCTAGGGATTCCAAGAGGTAGAGGTGAAGGTAGATGGAGACATATTACAGGAATTAAAAACAGCTTATAAAAAGGCCAGAGATGGGAAAGTTGCAACTAGTGAGTGAGTTCCAGTCATGTCCTTGCAGCAGCAGCAGTCTTAGAATACTATTGAATTCTCTCATTAACTGTAGGAGAATTTTCTGCTGCATTTTGTGCTGGTCATTTGTTTACGTTTATCATAAGGATTGCAAGATGAGATGACCAAATGTCTCAATAAGGACTGTTTCTTATTGGTTTGGGGTGTGTAATGAAACCACTTCCTGTAACTCATCTTTCAATATAACTGCAACTTCCTTGTCTGCTATCTTCTTTTGTAGCAAGGAATCCACTATGGTATCTATCATTTAATTCCTCTAGTATTATGTCTCCTCATAAATCATTAGATATGAATCTGGCATTTTAAATACTAATAATTAAAGTCATTAAACTTGGATGTTTAAAAACTACATCTTTGATGAAGTGAGCCAGCACAACTTCAGTCCCAATCACTCTTGGGCAACTGAGAAGGTATGCCTAGAAGTAAGCTATGCTATATGTCTTGGGCATCTTGTGTGGTCGTGACTCTGGCACCTTCTAATCCCCTGGAAGTGATCTGTCCCACTCAGAAGAATATATTACCACTAATGAATAGAGAAATGTAAATTAAAACAACTCTGAGATCCCACCTCACATCTATCAGAAATAACAAATGCTGGAGGGGATCTGGGGAAAGGAGGTACACCAGTGAATTGTTGGTGGGCGATTTGTAACTATGCCCAAGGACTATAAAACTATGCAGACTCTTGACTTAGCAATTCCACTACTAAGTCTGTATCTAAAAAAAAATCAAAGAGAAAGGGAAAGGACCTATATGTACAAAAATATTTATAGCCTCTCTTTCAAGGTGGCAAAGAATTGAAAATTGAGGAGATCTCTATCAAGTGGGAAGAATGGCTGAACAAAATGTGACATGATTTGATGGAGTACTATCGTGCTATAAAAATGGCAAGGGCAATGGTTTTAGGAAAACATAGGAAGACCTTTATGAACTGATACAAAGTGAAGTGAGTAGAAACAGGAGATCATTATACATAGCAACAAAATTGTAATGCTGATCAGCTGTGAAAAATTTAACTTCTTTGATCAATACAATGGTCCAAGACAATTCCAAAGGACTAGTGACAAAAAAAAAGTCATCTTCCTCTAGAGAGAGAACTAATGGACTATGAGTGAATACTGAAGTATAATTAATTTTTCACTTTCTTTTTTTTCTTGCTTTTTTATGATATGATTAATATGGACATATGTTTTGTATGATTTTACATGTATAATTGATATTATATTGCTTTTTCTTGAGTGGAGGAGAGAGAGGAAGGAGGGAAAGTATTTGGAATTCAAAAGTTTTTTGTATGCAAAAAAATAATAATTTTTTTAAAAGAATTTTAAAAAGGAGAGTCTATTTACCAAGTGACTATAAACCTCAACCAAAGGCACCATTGTACATCCTGGCAGATGCTAAAAATGGATAGAATAAAGGAGAGAAATAGAGCTGCTATCCTTCATGCCTTCAATCTCACCATTTTTCCATTGGTGAAAAATATGTGAACATCATCCAGACTGAACTATTCAAAATAAAAGCTCCTTTTTAGCTTTACCAAACAGTGCTAATTTCCTGTGCCTTATCTTTTGGATAAGGCCTTAGTGAATCTAGAGCATGAGCTATAGGTATAGATTAAAAGCACTAAATGCTTCTAAGATAGAAAATGTCATGATACCTTGGAAAGAATATCATGGATAGAGGAGATCTCTAGGAAGTGGGAGAATGGCTGAACAAGATGTGACATGATTGATGGAGTACCTCTAAAGAGGCCTAGGAGGCCTCTGGGTTCAACTCTCACCTCTGACACTTTCCTTCTCTGTGTGTTTGGGTAAATCACTTAACCTTCTCTCCAAAGTGAGGAAGTTGAACTAGATGGTCTATAATTGCATGAATGGGAAGGACTTGGCAAGTTTTGGAAGGTTTAATACCAGGAGCCTGAGGGAGAGTTCAGTAGTGGGTTCACAGAAGAATGAGCATCATATGCCTGGTATATTTTTTAAAATGAAGCATCATCTATCTCTGTCAATGCCACCATTACAGGAGTCACTTATCTCTCTGTATGAACCATTTAGCCAGAGATGACCCTAATATTTGTTCAAATTACAAGTTCCTCAGTAATAGCATCCTTGCTGTATCTGATGCTTTCTATTGTGATACAGATCTAGAGATTCTTTAAAAAATGTTTTTAATTCAAAGATGTTTTATTTTCCCAATTACACATAACAATTTTCAACACACACCTTCCGAAATTATAAGATCCAAATTGTCTTTCTTCTCTTCTCTTCCCTTCCCTTCCCTCCTTTCGCTTTCCTTCCCTTCCCTTCCCCTTCTCAGAGCAGAGCTATGGTTTCAATCAGAGGCAGTGTGCAGGAAAGGAATGGAAACTATTCTTCAGCCTCTCTCACCAACTAAGCCAGGTGGAAGGGAAATCTATTTCTGAGTTCACCGTGTACTTTGGGCTTACAAGTGTAGCCATTTTATGGTCACACTCTGTGACCACTTGTTCTCCATGGAACATATTACTGAGAGGTATAATGTCAAGACAGAATGTCCTGTCTGCAGATAATCAATTGTACAAGTTGACCTGGTTCAGGACAAGGTCGATTCCACAGTAGGAATTCAATAGACTTTCATTTATACTGATGATTTTCATAATGAGAACTGTGTAGTTCTGATTGGCTTTTCTTTTGTCTAAATAGAAGGAGAAAGTTTCCTACTCTTTGTGACTTTCTATCAAATGAAAGCAGAATTGGGTCACTACTCCAAAGGCTTTTAACGAATATGTAAATCAGAGAAACTTGTAGTAAGGAACGTGTTATTTTTTAAATATATGCATCTGGTTGTTTGTAACTATATCGAGAAATCTCTCCACTGAGAACTAAATAAGGGGAAGAGATGAGTTCTTCCGCACTACATGGGAGAAGTAATTACTAAGATATAGGCCATCAACAGAAAATACAATGCCTCTAGACTTTTGATGATTCAAATTTGTTTTTCCTATGTCCTGGAGATACAGTGTTTATAATCATTAAATGCATAACGCATAGAATCTCTGAGCCATAAGGAGTGCTGGATGGTTTCTGAGTCCAGTTCTTACCCAAAGCATAAATTTTTTGACAAATGATTATCTAGCCTTTGCTCAAAAATCTCTCTTAGCAGAGAATAGGGTGACAGAATGGTGCAGATAAGAATTCTGGATGATGAGTCAAAGGACCTGGATTTATATTCCAGCTTTGCCATTTGTTACTTCTATAGGATGTCCCAAAAATCTTAGTGCAGTTTTTGAGCTAAATATACCTTTAGACTACTAACAAATTCATCTTCGCAGATTTTAGTTTTTAAAAGTATATATTTGGTGATTTGGGCCAGCATAATTTTGGTTATTAGGTACACTTGGGGCATTGAGGAGGCATGCCTGGAACTAAGCCATACTATGGGTCCGTGGACAGCTTGTATGACTATTAAGACTTAAAATAGCATTAAGACTTGGAATATTTTGTAAGACCCTACATAAAACCACCTAACTTTTCTGAGCTTCAGTTTCCTCATCTGTAAAGTGATGGTGTTGGACTAAGTGACCTCTTAGGTCTTTTTAAAAGGCTGTTAGCTCTATATCTATGATCCCATGAACTTCTTATGAGGCAGACCATTCCACTTTGGGACAACTCTAATTATTAGAAATTTCTTTTTTGTAGTTCATCATGTAAAAAGGTCTATGATGACATCATTGTTGGTACTACTTTTTTTTTATCTAAGTGGTTTGAAATCTCTGTATAGCTTGGTAGGTAGTTTCAAGAGTTACTATGCTAGGAAAAATTTCACTCCCTAATGACCATCCATCCAGTGATGAGCCTTTCTGAACATGCTAGGCTTGATCAGACATACAAAATGTATTTTTGACAAGAACCACTGGAACCTTTGAGACCCCAGAACCTAATTGTTATTCACTGAATTATTCAACCAATGAAAATTTATTTGAGAAGCACTGCATGCAGAGCAATGTGCTATGGGTTGTGGGAGGTACAAAGTTAAGATAAAAAAGTGTTCCTGTCTTTCCAGAGCTCATAGTCTAACTAAGGGATAGGCCCAGAAACTGTAGTATATTACATTATATAAGGACATTCTAAATGAGCAAAATAAAACACTATTTAGGAATAGTGGTTGCTGTTCAGAAAGATTAGGGAAGGTTTCATGGAGGAGATAACATCTGAGTTGGTCTTTAAAAAATACAAAGGATTGGAAGAGCAAAGAAGGGAAGAATGGGTATCCAACCATAGGAAATATCATGAACACAGACATGAGAATAGGGGGGGAAACATAGAAGTTGGAGGAGATGAGATGTACTAGAGTTTGAAAAGTATGGTGGCACTATATGGAAAGGCATTAAATGCCAAGTAGAGAATTTTGAATTACTATTAGGCAATAGTAAATTATTGAAGAATTTTTAAGAGTAAAATATTGATATGATTAGATTTATGTACCTTGCACATAGGAAGTACTTCATGAATATTCATTGAATTGAATGAATGCATAAAAATATTATTCTGATAATATTATAAAATCTGAATTAGAGAAGGGAGAGAATGGAAATAGGAAGACCTTTTAGGAAATTATTGCAGCAATGTAGGTGGAATCAGGGCCTTGCTAGGATAGTAGCATTGGGAATAGAAAGAAGGGGATGCTGAGATGAAAACAATAGGACTTGGTAGCTAAGTGGATAGGAGAGGTGAAGGAAAGGGAAAAGTAAAATAGGAGGCTTAGAGAATGGTGGTGTCACAGATGGAAATAATGAAGAAGAAGGAAGAATAGATTTTTGGGAAATAGGTAATTGACTAGGTTTGGTCATGTTAAGTCTGAGATATTAGTGGGGTATCCACATGGAGAAATCCTAAAGGATAATGGAAAATCAGGTCTAAAATCTTAGAAAGAAGTCACATTTAGAAGAAGATAATTTGGTGTCTTTGGCATATAGAAATAACATCTGAAGTCATTGTGGAACTAGGTGAGATTACTAAAAGAAAGCTGAAATAAGAGAAATGGACTAAGGCCAGAAACCCAGAATATACACAATAAAGTAAGGAAGAAGATGAGGAATGAACAGAGACAAAGAGGGAACAGCTTGAAAAATCAGAGAATTAAGAGTGGTAAGTGTAAAATTGGAATTTGGGAGATGCCATCTAAAAGTATATATATATTTTCTATGGACACGTGGGAACTATCAAACTACATTTCCTGTGGTCCAACGGGTTTCCAGCTCTTTGGGCGTGGGGACGCCTGCATCGTGGTGCAGAGAACAGTTTAAATGAGAGGAAATCCGAAAGTAAGCCCTCTTGGCTAGCAGGCGAGGGAAGAGAGGAGAGGTAACAATAATGGCGGAGGCGGCAGTTTTGAATTCTTACAAGCGCGTGGTCTAATGACTTTATCCCTATCAGCATGGCTTTAATTAAAATACTAATTTATATTATTATAGCAACCTTTATTATTTTTAATCGTAATATAAGGAATAGGCCATTGGGATTATGTGACTTGCCTATGGTCACATATCTAGGAAGTATCTGATATCATATTTGAACCCAGGACCTCCTGTCTTTAGACCTGGCTTTCTATCCACTGAGCCACTTACCTGCCCCAAGGAGAGTTTATATTATACTTGTGAAGACAGCATGCACATATACAAATACATATTCAAACACATATGTACAAAATGTTCACATATATAGTTATGTACACCAAATTCATTCCTAAATAAGTCTTTTCTCCCTCTATAAAGAGGGAGGAAAAAGTTTAGCAAAATTATTGAGTACATCAACTGTTCCTAAGAGTATATGTAATATTCCACATGTATAGTCTGCTACATCTCCAGGGAGGGAGATGCATTTCCTCAACACTTTCCCAAGGCCAAGCTCCTAGGATCATTATGATTATAATGTTCAGTTTTGGTTTTGCTGTCAGTTTTAGAGAGAGTAGTTTCAGGGCACTGGAGAAGGCAGAAACCTGGTTCAGAAGAGCTTGGGTAGTGAGAAGGTGGAATGATTATTTTTCAAATGGAAAAATCAAGTACAGTGCAAGCAACTTTCCCAAGAGCTTTATCAGTTCAAGGGAATAAAGAAATAAAGAAAAAGCTAGGGGTTTAGAAGAGTAAAGGAAAGGCTTTGTTATGATTGAGAAGATCTCACCATGTTAGGAAGTTCTTTCCTACACTGAGTTGGGATTTATCTCTATTACCTCTGATCTGAGTTCTGGCTTCTTAGACAAAACAGAATAATTCCTATATTTCCCCCACATGACAGCCCTTCAAACATTTAAGGATAAGAGCATGTCCTTCCTAAATCCAGAATCACAGTCTTCTATAAGCTAGACATCACAAATTCCTCCAAGTAGTCTTTATATGGCATAGTTTTTAGGGTATCCCACCAAATGTTTTCTTCCTCTGTCTCTTCCTCCCTTTCTCTCTTCCTCCTTTCTTCTCTTCCTCCCTTTACCTCTTCTTCTTCCTTCCTTCCTTCCTTCCTTCCTTCCTTC